>NW_028278842.1:0-219482 GCF_059751315.1 Micrasema longulum
TTTATCGGTATGAAAGAGTTAGTTTTGTCTGAGGTTTCTAGTTGGGATATTTAATTTTATTGAGCTCAGTAGTTCAGGCGCATCAAAAAGTGAGTTGAGAATTTTAAATAAGTCAGTTTTAAAGACCATATGTCTTTCTTCGGATTCACTCATACAAGCGAGCTCATCGTCTACAAGGTAGAGACCAATAGAAGTATAAATAAAATAAATATATGAATCCTTCACCCATTTCAAACCCTCTTATGTCGACAGTGATAGGAAACGTTAGTCACTACTCTCCGGAGCACCAGAACGCCCCCAGGTGACACTCGAGGCCGGTCACCGGCAGCGCATTCAAAAGCAGCAGACTTACCCAAAGACTACTGGTTGCAAACCAACTTTTGCCACCACTCATACCTACTCAAACTGTAATTATTGAAGAATTTTACCTCATCAAACGAAACACAATAAAATATCGAGGTTTTGTCCTTTTGAGGCCCGAGATAAACCTGGGCACCAGAAAAACTTACTTTTTCTACTGCTAATGGACCGCCACACACGTCTATCCTGGCATGCATTTCTAGCTTCTTCCACATTCATTCATCTTGTCATACGTGCCCTTCGGTTCCGCCTGCTTTTGACATGACCAGACTTAAGATATTGATTTATCTGATCATGCCACGTCTTCCTTGGTCGTCTTCGTCCCACGTTACCGTTCGTTCTCTTCATATATACCCGTTTTTCCAATGTTTCGTCATCCATTCGTTCTACATGACCAAACCATATCTGAGACCCTTTCTTTATCTTATTAATTAAACCTGACTCAGATTTACAACTCTCGCCTGATTTCATTATTCGGATTGTGGTCGCGTGGCTAGTGCCTTAGACTTACAGCCCAAAGGTCCGTGGTCCGAATCCCACTCTACCCTAACTTGATTCCCATTTTCTAATAGTGAGTTATTTACAACTCTTTGAAAATGGCCCTCAAAATAAAATATTTGAGTAAATCATAAGAACACAAATATTTCTTTGAAATTTTTTTTTTATAATAATAATCCTGTCATACATTGATTTCTCACACATTCGTCTAAAAGATTGCCTTTTGACCGCGTTCACTCGGCTTTCATCCTTCCTCTGCCAGTTCCATGTTTCACTTCCATATATATGTGTTGGGACTAAAACTCCATTGTGCACTGCCAGTTTAGCTTCGCTTGACATATTTTTATTAGCAATTACTGTGCTTAGTGCGCCGTTCATTATCTTACTTTTCTTTACAAATCATACTTTAAACCAAAATCGATAAAAAATATAAAAAAATATTTACAAAATTATCATTCAATATTTTTGTAAAGTTTTTATTTGATTTATTTTTGTTTAAGAAAATATAAATTGTTATAGAAAATATAAAAGGAAAAATAATGAAACCCACTAAACCGCGAAACCGGCTTGTCAGCAGGTTTCTTATTTTTTTCCTTTACAAAGAAAAAAGTTAAAGAAATTATACAAATTTAAAAAGTTATCTGATCATTATTAAGAACTCAAGGATAAGCGTTCGTATTTTTTACACAAAATATACATACAAAAATTTTAATAGACCAATATTAACATGAAATAATAATCAATATAAATCTTGTTCCATATTTTGATTTTACTAATGTCTGTACAATCAAAACTCTTTATTGCTCAACTGTTCGCCCTCTTCTAGAATATCCCTCCGTGGTCTGGTCTCTATTCTATGTGAATCGCATAAATCACATTGAATCAGTCCAACATCGCTTGCTTCGAAAAGTAGCGTGGACGCTTGGACTAGAGAGAGGTAATTATTCTTATGCTGATATAGAGTCAATGTTAAATATTTCTAGTCTACAAAAACGTAGAACTAATATTGAATCCATTTATATGTTCGGCATACTAAATGGTATAATCGATGTTCCATCATTACTGGGACAAGTAAAATTCAATGTTCCGACTCGTAGATTGAGAAACAATGTAGTACTGTTCATCGATCAGCATAGAACAAACTATGTCCTTAATTCTTCTGTCGTATTGTTCTCTTTGTCGTATTGTTAACTCAAGACAAGATATGGACTTTTTTGGTTTGAGTTTACAACGATTTAAACGAGCACTAAATAAATAGTCCAGATCTCTTCTCGATGTCCCTTATGTTTGTCAATGCTTCTTTTCTTCTTTTTTTAATGTTTTAAACTATTATTTTATTGTTATATTTAAACTCTTTAAATTGTATACATGGACAATGTCCGTTAATAAATAAATTAATAAATGCATTAGTCACGGAGTTATTTTTTTCTTAAATGTTTTGCCAACATTTGCTTAGGAATCTTATTGGAAAATTTTATAATTATTATATTTATTTATTGAATAAATAACTTTGCAAAGACTTTAAAGATACACAATGAAAGCCAATGAAATAATCAATAGTTTTTTAAAGACAATGCTTTGAGTATAACCAAAAGTTTTAAGTCAGGCTTGATTACTCAAAGCATTGTTAATTGAACTAACTTGTATAAGAAGTATAAAATATAAAAAATTGTTAACAAGCGTTGCCTAGTAGGTAAATTGGTTCAGCCGGATGAATCTCACCCACGTGATAAAGGTTTTAGCTCTTTACTTCAGATAAGTCTACAGATAGAAGAGTTGAGGAAATGTGAATGTTTAACAAAGGCAGAATGGTGAATGTAGCACAGTATGTAAAGTGACCACTTAAAACAGTCAATGACAGGTCATAAGCCCTGTAAATGCCTAAACTTCCATATTCCCTTCTCGGAAATGTTTTCAACACTTCGATACGGCACCGTTTGCAAAGGAAATTTTTAGCGCAGCATTTTAAGGCTGTAGTCTGGTAAAACGCACGCAAAATGAGGAAATCATACGATTTTGCCATTTTAAAACGAACGTTTTTTAAAATTTAAATCTTAAAGTAGGGCACACATACATATTGTTATGTGTGTTCTAATAATAACATTGCAAATATATTTAATTTATAAATTGTTTATCACATATGTCTTGACCTTTATTTTAAATTTTGATATGTTTTTTTCTTCATAAATATTTTTTTCCATTTCGTAATACTTTTTAATTGCTTTAAATAAAATTGAATTTTGTGACTTTGCCTTTTTCCTAAATGGAAGTCTAATTTTGTTCTTTTCTCTAGTATTGTGATCGTGTTCATGCTGGTTCCGATCAATTTTTTTCCAAAATTCTGTTTTTTTATTAGAGTTTATAATTTTATGAACAAATATCTTTGTATTGTAAAATATTCTTTGTTTATATGTTAATAATTTCATTTCATTTACCATCGACTTTACCCTCGTGTATATGTTTTTTTTCAAAATGATTCCAAAGGCTTTATTTTGTAATACAGTTAGTTTATCCATGTTTTCTTTGTTTGATAAAAATGAAATGCTACTACAGTAGTTAACGTGTGGTTCAATAATTGCTTTGTAAATAGTTTTGCAAGAGTCCTTATCAATAAATCTTTTGATCCTTACCAAAATTGATATTTTTTTTGCATTCTTATTTATTACCATCTTAGCGTTTTGGTGAAATGTAAGTTTTGAATCCAACATTACACCTGAATATTTAATTTCAGTGACTTCATTAAGTTTTTCATTTTCTATTACAATTGATGGTGTAATTTCTATTCTTTTGTTTCCTTTTGTTTTTGATCGCGCTTTAATAAAAAAAAAACATAAATTAGATTAAAAATAATAATTTTTAATGGTATTTCTGTTAAAAAATATACTTAAAAGTTTTATGTAACTAAAATATAATTACTTTCAGACTGGCAGATTACGCCATTTCAAATTTAGACTAAACTTAGGTATCTGGGATCTCAATTCCGGTACTGATAAGGGCAGGTGTGAAGGTCATGAAAACGTCAATAAGATATTGTTATAAATTTAATATTACAACCAGAGTTATCTTTTTTTTTTAAAAGAGAATACAATTCCATAAAAAAAGATTTCAACTAAAATATCTAAATAAATATATATTTTTTAAAGTATTACCGAAGGCATAATTGAACGTAGTTACGAGTATACAGAAAGCAGCCAGACATAGAAAAGTAAAACTAAGATAATAGCCATTATGTGAAAAGAGTGAATTATAAAATCTACACAATAGTTTGAATGTTTTTGACTTTAACAAACGATAAACAATGAATACATAAGATTTTTTAAATAGAACCAAAAATAATATTATTGTGTATTTGACCAGTTTAAAAGATTTTTTAAAGTACCATAAGATTTTTCTAGTTTTGTGGGTGTTTTCTGCAAATTGAGAAATGCCGTTTTTGTAATCGACACCTTTTTCCGGAGGTGATTAATACAGTTTTTTTTATATGAAAGCGGTCTGGCTGTTTTAAGCAGAACATAGAATCGGCTTTACTACACCCGATAACATCAAGATCTAATTTTGCCAAAATTGTGGACTGGCTGCTTTCTGCATATCTACGTTCAAATTTACGTAGAAATAAAGAAAAATTTCACAAAAATGCATGTGATTTAAAATGCTTGTTTCTTTTTAAAAACATAAAATTAAATTTTTACTTAGGCCACTTTATTTATTTATTTATTTATGGACACTTTATATACATATACAATAAATATACATATAAGGGCGGGCATATTGCCTTAAGGCAATTTCTTCCTACCTACCCAAACCGTTCAGTTTGAGAAAATTATAAATACATGGACATATTGAATCTTACAATTTAATACAAAGATTAAAAGCAAAGATTAACAAAAATAAATATATGTATAAAAAAAATAACACTTTACTATGAAGAGAGGAGAGGGGATGGGAAGGAAAGAAGAAGGATAAAGGAACAATTTAAATATTTAGATAGCCACTTTCATGTTCAATTTACTATCGTCAAATTATTACAACAAATTTTACTTTGCTATTTAATTTTTATTGAGATCCCAGATACCTTAGTTCAGTCTAAATTTGAAATGGCGTAACCTGCCGGTCTGAAAGTAATTATATTTTAGTTAGATAAAACTTTTAAGTATATTTTCTAACAGAAATACCTTAAATAATTTATTTTTTTATCTAATTGATGTTTTTTTATAATAGCGTGATTAAAAAATAACATTCGTTGTAAAAAGTGCAAAATCGTATGATTTCCTAATTTTAGGTGCGTTTTACCAGACTACAGCCTTAAGAGTAAATGAATTTCTCAGGGTTGTGCTTAATTTTTGCAGGTTTCTTCATTTTTCACCCTAGTGGCGTTCGCGCGTTCAAATCCCGCGTTCAATTATGATACATCGTACAACAGCCCTTCGTACGATTCCGGTCTGACTAACGCCAACGGGTTCTCGTCGGGAGGCCTTTCTAACTTCGGAGGCTTTAGCTCCTTTAGCCCCTTCTCCGACTCTGGGAACAAAGCCTACAGCGGTGGATTCAACAGGTACATTTATTTAATTTAAATAACGGGACATTTACATTTGAAGCACTAACTTTGAGTTTATTCACTATTTGTTCTATATTCCTCGTCATTAAATCAAATGGAATTTCACACTCCCACTTTCCTTCGTGT
The DNA here is from genome assembly GCF_059751315.1 of Micrasema longulum. Lineage (NCBI taxonomy): Eukaryota > Metazoa > Arthropoda > Insecta > Trichoptera > Brachycentridae > Micrasema > Micrasema longulum. The sequence goes on from NW_028278842.1 coordinate 5,540, forward strand.
ATTCCCCACCACTCTTCTTCACTTTCCTTCCCACTATCTCCTTGTTTTGTCCCTATTTCTTTTATTTTAATAACACTGCTTCTTTGATATATTTTGTTGCTCTTTAATAATGCGGAATATTTATATATTTTTTTATATTTTTTATTTCCTTTTTTAATTACTATAAAATAAAAAAGTACCTCCTAATCTTTTACAGAATATTTCCTTTTCTGATTCTTACATTACACACAAATTTAAGAAACAAAAAAATAAACAGAAAAACAAAAAATATATAGGAGCAAAAATTCATAAACATTTCTTGTATACCCACGAACAGGTAATGCTTTTGTGGTATTTTTGTTTCCCATTTTATTTCATTTTATTGAAATATACTGCACTTAGTTCCTTTTACATATTAGTCATAAATACAATTAAATATACATACATGTAAGCATAATTATAAGTAAAACAGATCACTTAAAACAATATTATTTATTAACGAATTAAGAAAGTCCAAAAAAGATAAACTATATAAAAAAATAAAATATTACCAATTATAGAATTATCGATAAAAAAAATATAATTCTGTTTTAGAAATACTTTGAACCAGTTAAAAAAAACTTAGAAAACAATTTTGAATAACATTAAATGATAAAAATTAAAAAAAAAAAAATGTTTTATTATTTAAAACTAACACTAAGGTAAATAGTATATATTTATGTATAAAAATATATAATGATGTAAGAAAAAAATGATGAAGAGAAATGTTTTGTACTTCAATTCAAGAAAAAAAACGAAAAAAGAAAAAAAAAACACTAACAGAGAAGTCTAAACAATTTTTAACGATAGTAACAAATATTCTTACTGTTAATATGTATTTCATTGCTATGTCATTTTTTTTTTTTTAATACTCTTTTTTACATTTTATGTATATTGTGAAAGAAAACAAAAAATAATAAAACATAATATCAAAAAAATAACTTATTTTTTTACATTTTATAAAGTTTAAAACTTCGCTTTATTTATTCATATTAAATGAATACATGTTTTTAGATGACAGGCCCTACTCCTGTTTTATTTAACTCTTACATATTTTTGTATTCTAAATAAATAAAATGAAAAACGCAATAAAAATTTAATCACTTAATCTAATAAAAAAAATTAGAAATATCATTGACTCCATATTTATGTTTAATTTACCAAATGGTTTAATTGATGTACCATCGTTACTGGAACAAGTGGCATTCAATGTGCCGTTCTTTGATCAACACAGCACAAACTTTGACTTGCTTGCACCAATTTCCCGATCGTGTCGCATTTCTAAACTTAAGACAAGATCTGCACTTTTTTGGTGTTAGTCTTTCTAGATTTAAACTATCGCTAAGATAAACCAGATCTTGTCTTGAGGTTGTAACACTTATTCAACTTTTTGACCCTGCGTTAATTTTCTTTAGTTGTATTTTATTTCAATTGTACCTTTATATTTTATAAAGAAATGTATTTACCATTGTTAAATGGACTTATTAAGTCCGCAAATAAATATATCTAGACAAAATTTTACTTAGGTACAGACAGAAAATTGATTGTGTAAAGTTGTGAGCAGCTACTACTTTGAAAGGGGGACGAAAAAATTAAAGCAGTAAAGGGGTATTAACAGGGTTTTCTCGTTACTTGAGCAAAGAGATAGCCCATGTTGTGATAGAGGTTGGAAGAGCTCTCCCAGATAAACAGGTGAAGTGGGATTAATCAAAATATTGGGATTACTAAAAAAAGGAATCATAATTGTTAAGCTTTTTAAATGTATTATTTATTAAACTTTTTTTTCCAACTAACTCTGAGGAATTCTACCGCTTTTCTGAAAACTTTAACAGCTTTAAAAACACCGACGGAATCGGCAGCTTCGACAGTTACGAGGGTCCAGCGTTTGACAGCCTGGGATATGACAACCTGAGGACGATGGACTCCATGGGATACGATTCGTTTAAGAGAATGAACACCTTCGGGTTTAAGGGTAGCTTCCCTGGCTACGGGGGTTACGCCGATTACAGCTCCCCCAGCGCCTACGCCGGCTCGTACGGCGATGTTGGAGGCACTTTCGGGTACCCGTCGGAAGGAAAGCCATTGAACTTTGAGAAGTTTGAGCACTACGGATCAGGATACTCCAGCGATTCTAACGTAAGTCAACAAAAAATATGTAAGTTATGATTTAAGTTATTTTTACTGATAATTCTTGATGATTTAAGAATGGGAGCAAAAATGAGTGGTATAACTGTAAACTGTATTCTTTATGCGGATGATGCCGTGCCTCTTGCCAGCAGCAAAGAAGACCTGCAATTCTTGGTAACAAAAATCTACGATGGATGCAAGAAAAGCAATTTGCTTATGAATGTTGATAAATCGAAAGTGATGGTTTTTAAAAGGGATGAAAATATAACTAAATATGAGATCAGAGTAAACGGAGATATTTTGAATCAGGTAGAAGAATTTGTGCATCTAGGAAGTATGTTTACTAGAGATGGAAAGACCGAGAAAGATATTGAAAGAAGGGTGAGTGCCGGGAACAGGGTGAACGGTGCACTGAAATCTACTTTGGCAAACAAATGTTTATCGCAGGAGACTAAACTAGCAGTTCACAATGCAGTTTTAGTGCCAACCCTTATGTATGGTAGGAAAGTATGGAATTGGAAAAATGATGATGAAAGTAGGTTAAATGCTGTCAAATTTGATACCTCAGGCGAATGTGTGGTAAAACGATGCATGATAGGTGCACAAATGTAAAGATTCGTGAACTGTGTAAGGTTGAGCTAGGCATTATCGACAGAATCAAGAAAGGAGTGCTGCGTTGGTTTGGACATGTAGAGCGAATAGACTACAAAAGAACGGCTAAAAGGATCTACGATGCGAATGTTGATGGATGCAGAAAACGAGGAAGGCCGAAAAAGACATGGCACGATCAAGTCCATTAAACACTTGAAGATGGGCATGTCGAAAGTATGAATAATCGGCGTGCGTGCATTAGAAGATATATGAGTGTAGAGGAAGCGAGGTCTGTATGCAATGATAGAGTGATTTAGCGTTCTATCCTCTCTGCCTACTCCTACGGGGAATTCGTTTTTTACTGATAATATTTCATTGATTCCAAACTTTCAAAATTTTCCTTCTTTGAAAAACACGCACTATCCTGGATTCAAACTAAAGATATGAACTTTTTTTTCTGTGATATATTTTGATGCCCTTTAATAATAAGGAATATTTTTGTTTTTTAATATTTTTTATTTATTTTTTTAATTACTATAAAAAAAATACCTTAGAACTTTTACATAATATTTTCTTTCCTCTTAATGTTACACAAAAATATTAAAACTGACAATTTATTATAGGAGCAAAAATTCATAAACATTTCTTGTATACCTACGAACAGGCTATGCCTTTGTGGGATTTTTTGTTTACTATTTTTACTGTTAATATGTATTTCATTTCTATGTTATTATCCTTTATTTTTTTATACTCTGTTTTACTTTTTATGCATGCTGAAAAAAAATATAAAAATTTAAATAAATAAATGACGAATCTTAATCCCTGTAAATGCCTAGACTTCCATATTCCCTTCTCAAAAATGATTTCCCTCTCTGTCGCAACAAATTTATAGCTCTGTTAACTTACCATTGTAATCGGGGCCCTGATAATGATAATTGATGGATTGATTTGATTGTAGGGTTTCCCTTCTTATTCATACGACTACGCTGTGAACGACCCCCACACGGGAGACATCAAGTCCCAGCAGGAGACCAGAGACGGGGATGTTGTCAAAGGTACCAATGCTTTCAAAATATTCAAAATACTTAAGAAATGAGGATGTTTAATGGTTGTTATAAATTGTATTTTAAAAATGTTTCATTCTATTTTATCTCCAGATCAGTGCATCAAAACTCGTCTGCAAAACTTCAAAACTCGGTAAAAGACAACATTTTGAAAATCCGTGTTTTTCCAATTCCGCGGTTTATTCAATTATTATTGAATAAACCGCGGAACCGTCTTTGATTGATATTGATGTAATTGTAATTACCTAATCATATCTAATATATCAATAAATAAATTCAAGGTGAATTTAAAGATATTTTTTGAAAAAGTGTAAAAACTGCATTCAATTTTAATTAGTATAAATGTATTATTATTTTCTGTTTTTCTTTTTACATCCTATGATTTTTTTTCTCATTTACTCGTATATTCAAAATTATATAAATTCTAATTAATAAATAATTATAACAGTGTAAGTCACTCTCCAAGCACAAGAGTTAGTCTCTTTTTTTGGAGAGTTACAGTTATAAAATTTACTAGATGTATAAAAGTAGATTTGTATAGAATAAAAAAAAACATTAGCCATTTATGAAATATATTGATTAATAAAAAAAATAATAAAAAAATAATATTATATCAAAATTCAAACAGGTTAAGAGATATATGCTAAATAACTTATACATTAAATAGGTATATGTACATTGTTATTATTAGAGCGCATATAATAATATGTTTATGTGTGCCCTACTTCAAGATTAAAAAAAAAATATATAGCAAGGGCGAATCGTCCATATAAGCGATTATGCGCAGCTTGCCATTATATTGAACTGAGGGAGAAAACCCACTTCCACCCGCAGCTATAATAGAGTTCTGGGGGACAATCTATATATCTGTCAGCCAAGCTATTTTAACGAATTTACTTTCTACATACATTTTTTTCCAAGTGATTTTAGTCAAAATCTAGGGCAGAAAAGTAAGTGCGTCGATAAATATACACGATCTCTCTATCCTTGTCTCCCTCAATGCCTCCGTTACAACTTTATTGAGAAAAAATAAAGCATTGCAATTATATACGAAGTTATTAAACATCTCACATCAAGATATAAAAAATAAACACATTATATTGGACTATTTATAATAATGGTTTATAGTAACTTTATTTAGGGGAAAAAACAAATAATTTTATATCTTATAAATCCAGATTATTCCAGCTTATCTTTCACACAAATAAGTATGCTATATTTTTAACATCTTAAACTTAGTTGCAGTTTTTTCCTCCTAAAGTAAACTCGCTGAGTATTTGTTTTATTCTAATCAGACTAAAGAAATAAATGCGGATTAAGAACAAAAAGTAATGTTTAAATATTCCCAATGAAATGTTCTTGTTAATAAACAATCGTGCCTAAAGCGCCCTTGAGGTGATTTTCACAATAATGGCGCTATATAAATTATCCACAATAATAATAAAACCATAAACATCTTTGTTTAATGAATATAGAAATGACAAAAACATATTTTCATAGGCGTCTCTATTAATTAGGCAACTTACTGTATATAATTTATGTACATTGTAATTGGCAGTAGCGCTGGGCTCTATTGTACATTTAAATAAATAAATAAATATTAATTTGACAACCGAACTGCTCTGCAACATACGAAATTACAATAAATGTAAACACTTTTCAATGCAAGTTTTATAACGTCATTATTTGTCCCTATTTATTTCACAAACACAAATGCTCTTCCAGGACACTACTCTCAAGTGGAACCAGATGGCTCGCTGAGGGTTGTGGAGTACTCGGCCGATGATGTCCACGGCTTCAACGCTGTTGTCAAGAACTTAGGAGGACCCTCGGGAAATTCAGACTCATTCGATTCCACGGGACACCATTTCTAACCTTATCCATTTTCAGTGACGACACTGACTATAACACACAAATAAAATCACCCTTAAATTAATATTTTGTGTCTACCTGTTTATTTATTTATTTATTATAGGTTTAATTGAATTTTATAATAGGGTATTTTCACAAGTCGGAAAGAACATAAAAAATATAACACGTATTTTGGGCGGAGTTTTACGATTCTAATGATATAACTATCAATGTGTTCGGAACAAGTTTTCATTTATAATTTTCGGATTTAAAAATGAGCACATGCAAAACCGCTTGCAGTTGGCATCACGTCATTTTGACGTCACGCGTTACGACCACCGACTGCGCTTCTAATAAACTTTGCGTACAAGTTTGACGCCAAAACGTCATACATGCCGTTTGTCCCACTGGGGCGAAACATCTCGTTTTTGGGTAATTCAAAACATGCATATTTTAAACTTCTATAGAAATTTTTTTCATCTTATATTTTTTATATTTAAAAAAATAAAAACTGTGAAAATACCTTATTATTTATGTTGTTAATTATTTGACACAATAAACGTTTTTTAGTTAATTTATTTTTTTTCCCTAACTTATCCTCGTTTTTTTTAAATACGATAATTGCTTTTTTTACCTTGCTTATAATGCACATAGTCGGTCTCACGGTGTAGTGGTCAGCGCGTTAGCCTACTATGCGAGAGGTCTCGGGTGCAATTCTCGACATTGTTGACATAAAATATTTAAATTTATTTCAACAGAGAGGGAAAACATTTTTGAGAAGGGAATATGGAAGTCTAGCCATTAACAGGGTTTCTGATCTGTCATTAGCTGGTTTAAGTGGCCACTTTACACATTGTGTAACATTCACCATTCTGCCCATGTTTAAAAATCCACATTTCCTCAACTTATCCATCTGCTGACTTTTGTGAAGTAAAAGAGCTGAAACCTTTATGACGTGGGTGAGATTCATCCGGCTGAACCAAATCACCTACTAGGCAACGCCTGAAAACAATTTTCCAATTTTTATACTTCTTCTTTTACCAGGTAGTTGATTCAACAATGTTTGAGTATGTCCGAATGCTTGCAGACTGACTGGATTTCCTCCCTAGGGAGTTATTCATAATATTTATTTAAAAAGGTATTTTTACATTAATATTTCACCGTCCCTGGACTGGTACTTGAAGCGAAAGTCTGATCATCTTTCCTTCGTGAAACAAAAATGATGAGAATACACTGCGATTGGTGTAAAAATGCAGTGCCCTTTGCACCATTATGTGTAGAAAAGGAATAATGATGATGTGATTAACAAAGTTTACTTCAAAGGGAGAGTTATTTATTTGTTTTCTTCAAAAAAACATATTTGTTTATTTATTAATTTTTTTCACATCATAAACAATAAAAATAATGGGACCTCGCCAGGGTTACCATAGCTTTGTTATTTTTGCATGTGAGAATATACAAATAAGACTTAATATATATAGAGAACATACATAATATATACAAAAGAAGACTTAATAAACGAAGCCTCTAGAAAGATCGGTCTGGAAATAAATATGGATAAAACTAAGATTTTGAGTCCAAAACCTAGCCAAATATGTACTGGAAGTAAAACTATCGGTGCTGTTGACGAGTACATTTACATTGGGCACAAAATCAAATTGGGAATATTTAATCAAACTGCGGAACTGCCTAGACGAATCGGGTTAAGTTGGGCTGCGTTTGGAAAGCTGAAACACGTTTTCAGAAATAAGGAAACCCCAAATAATCTGAAGGCTAAAGTCCACAACTCTCGTGTTCTGCCGGTGGCAGCATACGGTCTTGAAACCATGTCACTCACTGCTAGAAGTGTTCACAAAATTAAGTGCACTCAGCGGTTTATGGAAAGGCAAATGTTGGGCGTCTCCTCAAGAGAGCGAATAAGGAATGAGGAGATAAGACGCCGTTCAAAGGTGACCGATATCGCAGAAAGAGTGGGAAGACAAAAATGGCCGTGGGCGGGTCATGTGACGAGACAAGAAGTCAATAGGTGGACCCCCAGAATACTAAACTGGAGACCCTGCCGAAGTAAAAGAAAAATAGACAGACCACAAAGGAGTTGGACTGACGTCGTCGAACTCGTGGGCCATGGATGGAAACAGAGTGCCCAGGACAGAAGAACATGGAAACATTTGGAAGAGGCCTATATCCAGCAGTGGAGAGAAACGGGATGATAAGAAGAAGAAGATACAGAAAGAAATCACAAAATGTTAACACAGTTTTAAACGCTACTTATTTATGTTCATATTTCATTTCTGTATGCCTGTATTATTTATACAATAAAACGCACAATAAAATAATAAAAACATCATAAACTATACGTTTGTGGAGCAGGTGATTCAATATTGGTTTGGTATATACTTATATCCCAGTAACCGGGTAACCCCCCCAGTGAGGTCACATTATTTTTTTTACTAATCATTGTTTACTATGTGAAAAAAAATATTTTTAAAAATACACATAACGCATGTAATAATTATTCAAACTTTTATAATAATCTTGTTTTCCTAAAGCTCGGGTTTCCTAGGACAGCGGTGCCCGTATTTTAACGCCCGTAGTGAACATTGATGCGGTTGACAGCCGTCGTAACGGTGACTAGAGAGTGGTTTCCTATAAAAATGGTGTTGATAACACCGTTAAAAAATAAAACCACTCTCTAGTCACAACTACGACGGCTGTCCACCGCATCACCGTTCACTACGGCCGTTAAGATACGGGCACCGCTGTCCTAGGAAACCCTAGCTTTGAGCGGTGCTGTTATCTAGCGGCCGTCATGTGGCGGCAAATGACGTCATTAAAAAGTTGTCTGCACGAACCAATGGCGCTGGTTTCCTAGAGAGCGTTTATTGTGAGCAGAGCGTTAAACAACGATAAAAATAGTCTGAATGCTGTCGAAAAGCGATCTCTCAGGCGAATGTGTGGTAAATAGTTCGTTTGTCTCCAACATTTCAAAGCACAAATCTGCAGAAATAGAGCTTTGAAGTTTTTTTTTACGAAATAAACATAAATAATGATCACAACTTTCGTTTAAATACCCCTTAAACAAATTTTTATTTTTAAATGTTTTATTTGAATTTTGCCCCTTGGGCGTGTTGTAAAATTAAATAAAATAAAAGAAATAAATAAATATATATAAAAGTAATGTAAATGAATGCCTCGACACCGGTTACGCCCAGTGAGGTGTTCACATAGAAAAGAAAAAATAAAAAGTTGTATGTGAAATAAATAATCAGCTTGCGTGCGTGAGAAGATGAATGAATGTAAAGGGAGAGAGGTATGTTTGCAAATAAAAAAGTTTTATGGCGATCTATCATCTCTGCCTACCCCTAAGGAACGACGCGACGGTGGCGCGATGATTTGTTTTTGAAAAATATTCTTGAATTAGCGACATCTATGATTTAACCGATGAATTACAAACAATTATAGAAAAGTTATTCTATTCGCTTTTTACGAATGAAACAAATAAGAAATTTGTAGTTTTACAGGCACACTACAGATGGATATAATATGTCAATTCAACTCGATTTCTTGTTTATTATGTAAATTTTATATCAGTGATTCCGACCTTTTAAAATACGCGACCAAGGGGTCATAAAGGTACGAGTTAAAAAATATAACGACCCACCCAGGGGGCAATGAGGAAGTTCAGCGGATAATTTGTTAATTGACTATTAAGCTTATCCAAATTTAAAAAAAAAAAAAAATAGTATCGCATTACCAGCGCAATGATTTTTTTAAGTTTTGTATTTCTGAAATTACTCCGCGTGTGACGTCTCATCTTCTCGGTCAATTCTGCCGATTGATCTATTAATGGTAAGAAAACAATTTTTTATCCAATTTCCTGTAGGGCTGAAGTTCCTCATTACAAAGGCTATCTTCATCGATACATACCGAGACGGTATACTTATCTTCTGTACTGTCTCAATCCATTCATTTATTTATTTATTATTATATTTTGTTCATAAAATTATACATTTATAAAGCGTTGCTTTAACTATCTAACAAGGGTTATTTACCTCGTTTTAAGCCAGTCATTTTCTTAAAATTAAAAACAGTAATCAATACATAGAAAAATAAATAAAGGTATTCGACATAGTGAAAAACATAGTTTTAAAAAGCATAGTAAAAAATGCAGTAAAAAATACATCAAAAATTTATTTAAAAACCCAGTAAAATACATAGTAAAAATAAAACACATAGTTTGAAACATAGTAAAAAACATGTCAGTAAAAACGTTGTAAAAAAACAAATTACATAGCAAGAAACATGGTAAAAGACATGGCAAAAAAAACATATATATGTACAGCAAAAAACATAGTAAAATACATAGTAAAAAGAAAAACCATAAAAAACGTAGCATAAGATGTGATAAATAAAAAATACCCGTATATAGTAAAAACATAGTAAAAAGTAATCCAGGCTATGCATTTAATCAACAGTCTTTATATATTTTTAATATTTTTTAATATAGGCGCAACGTGTTGATTTCAAATTTTATGCTTTGCCCAATGACAAATTCATCAATCTCACCCACATCATTAAAAGTTTTAGCTTGTTAACTTCACAAAAGTCAACAGATGGAAGAGTTGAGGAAATGGTCCAATCGCCGGTTTCCAGATTAAGAAAACTGTGTCATGTATTCTGCTCAATCAAGAACATCCTGTACATTGACCTTTGGTATAGTGGGCTGGGGAGGTTGCACGGCGTTTATCATGAACCCCCTTATTATTATTAGGGTCCTAATAATATCATTTCGTCATTTGAATTTTAACAAAAAGGTTTCTATCTTTTTACTAAGCTCTTTATTGTACCATTTTTAATACAATTTACAAGTTTTAAGCAAATATATTATTTTCATACTTCGGCACCCATACACACGCACCCTCTCCCTCATTCATTCCCACACGCACATGTATCCTCTCCCTCATTCATTCACGCATATACACATTCACATACACATGAATACAAACGTCACACAAATACAATTACTAAACTTCTTTTCTTATATATTATGTGTCATTATATTTACAGTGGAATTTTTCAATTGGCTTTAGTATTGTTAACATTTTTATAATTATTTTGTTTATGTAATAGCTGTAAAAATCCCAAATAAAATAAAATAAAATAAAATAAATGTACAAAAATTCATTCTTAGAGTGAGGCTTCTATTTTTCTCATCTAAGACATTGTTTAAATTAGTAAAGGCACTGGATATAAGACTTTTTAAAAAGAGTCATTTCTGCTAATGCGGTTACAAGAAAAGATCCCAGCAGAATGCTCTTAGGAGGTTTTCCTGTAATTTGATTTATTTAATACCAAAAGCACGTTCGACTTTCGTTCAGAGAAATTTGTCTTTCTCTGTTCTGGATGAACATATTACGTTCTTCAAAATGAAAGCTTTTTTCAGGAGAAGGAAGGAGACCATTGCAGGAGACTGCTGCGAGACATCACATAGATTTATAGATAGTACTATTAAGCGTGTTGTTCAGATGTTTTTTGAAATTATTGTTTATGCAGGATCAAAGCACCAATGAATGGCCGTTTAAGGTTCAGCTTGTAGTGAAATCCACATTAAAGGTATACATTTCATTATTTAAGCGAAAAGAAAACAATATAAAACACGTTGATTTTTCTAAGTACTTTTACCTTTTTATTGAAATACGAGTATTACAATTATAATTAATAATACTCGAAAAAAATATCAGAATCACCAGTGAATGGCCACTACTAACTACCCCAGTAAAAATAATACTCAGATTTAGTTACATCATAACATTATAAAACACCCTAACACATTAGAATATGGATATATTCAAAGAATTGCATAAGAAATAGCATCAAATAAAACACTAACCACACCTTTCCTTATAAAAACACTATCTATCTCAGAAAAATAACGGGAAGACGCACTATTAATGTTTGACAACTCACAGTTCAAAACTGATAGTTATATTTCTTACCAAAAGATGTGTCCGCCTACTGCTTTTGTCATAGTTTCTAGTGCTAAAAGTTTTTTGACTGGACACATGTAGCAATTCTTATTATATTGTGTTTTATTAATCAATGGTCATTTACTGGTGCTTTGACCCAAGTAATTTTTATTTGTAGTATTCTTCAATAATACGCATGCTTCTACTATCTATTATGTTGTATCCCAACTCAACACAGGGCTCTTGGCCTTATAGAGTTAAGGATAAGTTATTATTTTATCGTAATATGTATCTTTATATGAATAAATAAATAATGAAATAATGTGGATGTTTTAAAATAGGCAGAATGTTGCATATTGTATAAGTGGCCCCTAAACCAGCCAATGACAAGTCAAAATAGAAACATGTTTTTAATGGAATAATTTAAAGGTCTTATCGATTGAAAGTTTTGTTAAATGCGTCAAGTCACCGCACGAATCTTTCCCTATATCCATGATCTTAGATATCGACAATTTTAATGCATTCGATCAATTACTGTGATAATTTGATCAAGTCGAACCCAGAAATGATAATTAATATTGCAATCTTCATAATATTAACTAATTTCTGATCTCATCATGAAACCTGATATCTTGATGTTATTTGTCGGTAATTAGCGATTATTTTATTCCGTCACTAATTATTTTCACCAAAATCACTATAACTCATAAATAAGATATTGGAGAAGAAATATGGAATTCAAGGCATTTAGAGTCCTTATGACCTGTCTTTGATTTATGTGGTCACCATATTTTTTTTAATTAATTTAAGTATAAAAAACACACTTTTGTAGGGTTGAGTGCATTTCAACTCTTTTGGTAAAAACCCGTAAAAAAAATGAAAAAACTTTTTTCGGGTAAAAAAACGCAGCCCTAGTATTGGCCGGGTCAGTGCCAGCAAACCTCATGGCAGAAGTACGATCTCGCATGTAACGAAGGGTCGAACCTTTACGGATGAAAAATAATACACGAGAGAGATGACACTTAGTAAATTTCAGGAGGCCTGAGACAACTCCCCGAAGGGCAGGTGGACGCGAAGATTAGTTAAAGATTTAGCACCATGACTGGGAAAAAGACGTGGAGAAATATCATTCGTGGAAAAAATAACAATAAGAAGACACTGACAGAGGAATGCGTGTACTGTAGTGAAGAAACAGACAATCCAGAACACACACAGTTCACATGCAAAAGACAGACCGAGAAAAAAGAAGACATGAAAAGAGAACTGGGCAAGGACTTTAACTTTGACGCAATGGTTGAGACGCAAATCTACTCTTCGAGAACCAGAACGCCCCCAGGTGACCCTCAAGGCCGGTCACCGGCGGCGCACCCAAAAGCAGCAGACTTGCCCAAAGACTACCGGTTGCAAACTAACTTTTACTTATTCATAGAGGACATCATTATGACTGATACAGACGAAAACGCGAGACAAAGAAGAGTTGACATAAAGCAATTGACGACATGCAGTACGGTGGTTGGCCGATAGGCGGGTACACTTTTGCAAAGGAGGAGGGGAGGTTTTAGCCGGAGCGAGTCCGGCTGTCCGGCACTACCCAGACCAGATGGGACCTTACGAAAAAAAATGTATAGGAAATAATTGAATATCGCGGGATAATTACTACAACTAGGTTACTTCGAAATCAGCACTTGTATGTTACGAAAACACATTTTTTATCCTCCTTTACGAATGCTAAAAATAGACGAGCCATGCATTCAAATCACATAATATGATTTGAATTGATATGCTTTAGAAATGGATTAAATACTTGTATAATTAATTATTATGATTGTTTCGAATACTTTCACATTTTCAGTTTAGAGTTCAGAAGGGTTTTGGCTACAGAAGGGTTTTCGAGATGTGGTGCTACAGAAAAATATTAGGGATTTGCTGGAGATACCACATCACTAATGACGAGGTTCTCAACAGAACCAAAGAAGGTAGGAACAATTTTCCTCATTAAATCAACGAAGTTCCTCATTAAATCAACGAATACATCTATTTTACCAGTTCTCTCTCTTAAAAATAGTACATGATATTAAATACCTGGAAATAATAACTAAACGCCATCTTGGGTTATCCCTGATCACTGGACTACCCAGTTTTTATCAGGTAAAAGTAAATTTAATGGCAAATCGTTTTTTTTAAATTTTTTTTTTTATATGGGAGTTGCTTTATTATTTACCTTGCTTATAATATACAAGGTTTATATTTCAAAAGGTGGATTTTTCTGCAATTAAATATCTTAAAAATTATCTAAACTATTGGGATCAGGAGGGATATATTAATGTGGGCTAATCAGGAACTTCTCAGCATTTGCTCACGTGGAGAGGAAACCACTTAAAACTCTTCAGGAGAAGCCGGCCTGTTGGCAGTAGTCAACAGGCCTTCCGTTCCACTAGAGGAGTGTTCGGCATTTTGTTCCCTACTTTGGTTTATTTTACCAATTTCCTGCGCTATATTTATCATGTATCAGAATATATATTTATCATAGCAAATCGTTTGTTTTTATTATTGTTGATTCCCTTCGTGCTGACGCAGATATCCTAATCAATCTTCTCAGCAACCCAAGTACCAAACCAGGGACAGCAAAATGTTGCAGTGTTAAGCCACTTTTAGAATAAATATTTCAAGCCGACCCTGCCAGGAATCGAACCCGGTACCTCGAGCATCGTAGACGGATGCTCCAATCGCTATACTACGAGGCTGACTTATACCCACTCGATTTTCTTATTCAGAATGTTTTCCCGAGTGTATCCATTGAGTCCAAACAACTCGTCTAGGGTTCTGGCTCTATTTCACACACAGCGCTGTATTGAGCCTGACACAGACAAAAAACATTGTTTTTAGAATTCAATAGCAATTCGGATCCGGCTGAGCGATTTTGTGATTTTGATATTTTTGCAATTCAAATGAGCAATCAACTTTCAAAAATGATCATTCTACATAAAGTACCATCACTTCTCCAAGGACATGTTTTATTTAATAACAACAGTTGTTGTCCGTACTAAATGTATGTGATATTATTTTCATTTATTTATTTTTGTTCGGGGAAAAAACAACAGTTTTTACATTTATTGTTTACAGAAAATAAGAATATATATATAAACGAAAATTGTGAAAACAGTCAATATAATTTTTTCAGTGGTGTAAGCTATTGATTAAGTACATTATCGGTATCAAAATAAAAGCAATTTAACAATTAAGAAATGTTAGGCACTTAGGTTACTAAGCAAGTTAATCAATATAAATATTTAGGATGCTGGCTGAATGAAAAATGGGATCAATCGCAAGAGATCAAAGTCAGAATAGAGATGGCGCGAGACTGCTTTTTCAGGATGCGTGACCTTCTTTGCAGTAGAGACTTTAATTTAGACCTCCGAATGCGCATTGCTCGATGTTACGTCTTCTCAGTACTTTTTTACGGCGTCGAAACGTGGACACTCACCCAAAACACTTCAAAAAAGATCGAAGCCTTTGAAATGTGGTGCTACAGGAGGATATTAAAAATCTCCTGGGTGGATAAATCTGAAACGATGATGTTCTCTGACGGATGGAAAAACATAAAGAGGTACTGAAGACCATAAAGAAAAGAAAACTCGAAAACTTTGGGCATGTGATGAGAGGCGTCATTCTACAGGGAAGGATTTAAGGAAGACGCAGTGCAGGTAGAAGGCGCATCTCTTGGCTTAAGAACTTGCGCTTGCACTTTTTTAGGGCTGGCTATTTGTTTTTGAAGATGGTTTCCGCTTTTTGATTGAACAATGCCCTTTGCATCACCGTGTGCGGGTCACACAAATAAAGGTTTGATTATGACTCGTTATTTTTACAATATTTTTATTTAATTAGTTTTTTCCTTCAGAACTCCTTGAGAATACGTTTAGGAATATATAAACTGCAATGATTTTTTGTTAATAAATTAATATCTAATTAAATCATTCTCTTCAGGTAATCGAACTCCTGCCTCGAGAACAAGAAAGTTGTTTTATTTAACATGCAAGAGTTAAGGCCGTAGGCAGGGTTATAGCTTTCAGGAACTTCAATCGGAAATACTTTTTAAATCATGATCAATGGCATCGTATCCTCAAGAACAACTGTCACTAATCTTAATTATTCTAATGTTTCCTTGTGTATTTGGGTTTCGTGTCGTTGTTTGATTTGTTTGTATTACTACGTCCTTCTTCCTTTCCGATGCGGGATCTGGAGCGTGCGGTCGCGGTCTCAATTTGGAACTAACACTGTATTCCTCCACTGTCATACTGGGAAATTAGAAAAAGGTGATTGTGCTGACTATGTGTATTTGATTGATCACAAATTGAAAATACTGCAGTGAGGGTTACAATGAAAGCTTTTAAAGTTTCTTTGTTTTGTTATTTCCGCGGTTTGATTGTAAAGAAATATTAACATTTCGCTTAGTTAGTTGTTAAGAAATTGATAGTGATATGCGAAACTGAAGAAAAACACAAGTCTTTATAAACAGTTTCGGGAAAGGGGTGGATGCTTTCATGATCACTAATCTTAGTGAAAAAAATAATAACACTGGTCGACAGTGAAAACGTTTCGGGATTAAAAATATCTTGTTAAAATAAAAATAGCTTATTAAAATAAAAATAGCTTATTAAAATAAAAATAGCTTATTAAAATAAAAATAGCTTATTAAAATAAAAATAGCTTTTTAAAATAAAAATAGCTTATTATCTAGAGAATGGTCTACCACAAACTTTTAATTCAGAAAAATAAATTTCAGGTTTTTAGGAATGAACATATTCAATGCATCGCCCAAACGTTGCAAAACCATGACAGGACTCAATGAAAAAGTACGGAAAATTCGAAATAAAAATAATTTGACGATTTGATTGCACGGCGAAGATTCTCGAAAATATATGAAAAAATTAATAAAAATGGTTTTAATAAAAACGAACTATTTTAAATGACGTCACGAGTTCTTGTGAAGCAACCGATGATATAGTATTGTGATAGATTTTTGGTTAACGGGAAACCAATTCACCAATCAGTAAAACTCACCGTAAAGAACTCGCGACGTCACAGGCGGAGTAATGTCAACATAGGAAAATATCGCTTTTAAAAAAATATTTTAAATTAATAAGGGTTGGCGAAATATAATAGATTAAAAAAAAACGTGCTTTGTAACTTAAAAAATGATTTTAAATTTATCATTCGAATTGCTGCGAAAACGGTTCATTGCATTGGCCACGTCCCAAATACGTTGCGATTTGGTTAAATTTTGAACTTTGCTTGTGACCGTTTAAATTTAAATAGAATATCATCGTGGATCTTGACGTCACTGTTGTCAAGGCCAAACATGTTGCGTTTTTGTAAAGATACATTTAAATAAATATATATATCTATAAAAGTTATGTATGAATATACTCTACAGTATCCTTATTGACTTTATTTATTTATTTACAGACTTATTCAGTACATTTCACAATGACAAACACATATCCTTATAATACGCAAATGTACAATTGAAATAAAATACAACTAAATAAAATTAAAGCTTGGACAGAAAAAATAAAAATAATAACTGCCTTAAGACAAGATCTGGTCTATCTCAGTGATTGTTTAAATTTAGAAAGACTAACACCAAAAAGTCCAGATCTTGTCTCGAGTTTACAATGCTACTCAATGGGGACATTGGTGGATGAAAGCCATAGTTTGTGCTGCGCTGATCAAGGAATAGCACATTATTATTTCGCAACCGGCGGATCGCAACGTTTAATGCCACTTGTTCCAGTAACGATGGTACATAATTTAAGCCATTTAGTAAATTTAACATTGATAATACCATCAAAACTCTTTATTGCTCACTAGTTCGACCCCACCTAGAATACGCTTCTCCTATCTGGTCTCCATTCTATAGGACTCATATTGACCATATCGAGTCTGTCCAACACCGTTTTCTAAGAAAAGTGGCATGGTTGCTCGGATAACAAAGGGGTAATTATTCCTATTTTGAAATAGAGCAATCTCTTAATCTGTCTTCATTGGAGAGACGTAGAACTGAGATGGACCTTATATGCATTTTCAAAATACTTAATGCTTTAAGTGATGTCCCATCTCTGTTGCAATCAATTTCTTTTCATGTTCCCAACCGTGTCACCAGAAGTCAAAATCTGCTATTTATAAAATCTTCTAAGAGCAACTTCGGTTTTTATGCCCCAATGTCCAGAATGTGTAGATTAGTCAATTCATCACACGACTTGGAATTTTTTGGGATAGATCTTCCGGCTTTTCGTAGATCTCTTCGCTACTAAACAGCGTGGGATGAAGTTGGATTGGCATGGTTTAGCTCAAAGTTTTAGGTATTTTGTTTTTTTGAATATATTTTATACAATTATTGTTTTGCCCTTGTTTGCCTTTGCTAAATAGTTTTATGTTCTTTTGGTTCAGTTTCGTGCATTTGTGTTTCTTCATGTAACTGTTGTAATTGGCTTAGGCCGTATATATAATAAATAAATAAATACATAAATATGGAGTCAATGTTATTTCTAAGTTTTTGTAGACTTGAAATTTTTAGACACCATTTAAATAGGTGCGAATGTTTTCACGGTCACTGTTATCAATATGTTTCTTTGGGACTGTGGGAAAATTAAAGAACCAATTATTGAACCCAAAAGATAAGAATCCTCTGGAAACGAAAGCTGTTTATAAACTAAGTTGCCAAGGATAATAAAGTGTACATACGACAAACAAAGCGTACAGCAAAGAAAAGGATGGACAAACACAAAAGCGTGTAAACTTGGGCATCCTGACAAATCTGCAATAGCGAAACACTTTATAGGCACCGGACATTTTTACGCCTTTGAACCGAAAATTTTGCACTAACCCAGTAATTACAGTGCACGAATAATAAAAGAGGCAATTGAAATACACAGACACCCAAATAACATAAACAAAGACGACGGGCTTAAATTAAACTCACCATGGTTCCCGGCACTACATACTACAAAAACTAATAGAAATGTACCAACTGCCGACTGCGACACGGTACAAATTACTAGTAGTTGTACACACGACATAATATTAGCCAAAAATGCTGACATACACAAATATAATACCAGACAACAACAACACTATCATATTGAAAAAGCAAAGACAAACACAGGACAGTCAAAAATACTACATAATGGACTTAAACACTACAACGACTTACATTACTACTTGAAAACTTTTACTGGAGACAAATTTAAAATCAATCTGAAAAAGCACATGATGACTGAACTAACTAGACTAGACGAGACATAAAATGACTAGACAACATACAATTTCTAATGTAACCCTAACGGGTTTTTAAAAATTGTAAATAAATAAAAAATAAAGGAGAACAATTAGTTTTATTATAAAGCGAATGACCGGCGGCGGCGCCAAGACCCGCCAGTCAAAATTAAAGTCTCCCAAACAAACGACATAATTCCAAAACATGAAATAAGTATGTGTTTCCTTATAAAAAATACTACCGCTCGGCAAATCTAAATATTTAAGTGCTTTCTTATTCCTTGCACCACAGTTAAAAAATGATAATAAGATGAAAGTACACCTTTACAACTTCCAAATTAAAATACAAGTAAAAAGAATATGTTAGTATTAATTAAATAGTACAAAAAATATCCACGTGCATACGCGATAAGACATTATCGGAATATTCTAGAAGGCCAAATACAAAAAATATATTTGTCTAGAAATCTACACATAAAAGGTCTAAACACACGGCATCACCCAAAAAATAAACATATTGACTCCATTTCTCCGTAAGTGTAGTCTCCCCTCTCGAGGCCAATCATCCATGCTATTTTTCTTGGCAGATGATGCTGCACCGATTCGATATGATTTATCCGGCCTGCATAGAAGGGAGACCAGATCACGAAAAGATCATTTTAAAAATACATTTTTTTTCTTAATCCATTTCACGTATTCTATCGGTATTCGTAGTATGTAATATTTCCCTATTACACAATTTAAAAAAATCATAGCGCTCATAATACGATGTGTAATTTTTTTTTCAATTCGGCTTTGTTTGATAGTCTACTAACAAATAAAAAAACCACAGAACTTCCTCATTACGTAGAAAGTAGAGGGGGACTAGTGGGTAAAGCGCAACCAAACTGCATTGTATTTTTACAGACATGAAATAGAATAACACGAGCAGACGCAACAGTTAGTAGACAAAACAACTTTCCAATTTGCCTAACAATTTCGGAGCATTTCGGTACCCGGCAGCCGCAGTCGCTAGTCGCTAAGTCGTCTATATAGATACTGATATACCTAACTGTATCTTGCGTAACTTATCGACTATACCTGTCTAGTCTATACCAGAAGCGAACGGTGATTTTGTTTATAGGTAAGCTATAACAAAATATTGTAATTTTTTTTTTATTATTAAAGTACACATGAATAAAAATTAAGAAACAAAAAAAAGTACCCACACCTAATAAGTACAAAATGCACACCAAGCCATTTTTTGTGGCTTGTTGGTGAAGTTTACCTGTATAAATATTAATCCTACTTGAAAATAAATATCTTTACATAAACAATTACAGTAAGACTATCCGCTCATTCAAAAAAGAAAAAAAAATAGGAAATACAAATATTTCATAAAAAATAATTTAAACATATATATCAAACTTGAACCCATTATTTATTATGAACATTAATATAAAAACTCTTGATTAAGAAGCCCATTTTTTTTTTCTTATTACATACGAGTATATTATTAAGGTTATTAGGAATTCAATTAAAAATGACAGAAACAATACAATTCAATGTTCAACTGCCATATTTAGACATAGGACGATCAACTCCATAAAATACTTGAAGATGGACATGTCAAGAGAAGGAATAATCAGCGTGCGTGCATGATAAGATGTATGAATGTAGATATGGCGTTCTATCCTATCTGTTTTTTTGGATAGTAGATAATATAATAGCCTCGTCATCATTCCTCTTTCCGCACCTAATGGTGCATAGGGCACTGCATATGTACACCAACCGCATCGTATCTTGATCATTTTTGTTACACGAAGGTGAAATGATCAGTCTTACGCTTTAGGTGCCAGTCCAGAAATATTCTAGCTTAAAAACACCTTTTTAAATAAATATTTCATGTCAACCATGTCTGGAATCGAAACCGAGACCTCTTGCGTGGTAAGCAAATGCGTTGACCACTACACCACGAGGCCGACTATATAAGTAATATACATAAAATAAGTAATATATACTAAAAATTGCTATTTTTTTGTGGTTCTGTGTGATACATCAACATCTCTCGTTTATGAAATCAACGCAAACGATGATTATTATTAATATCATGATTTATTATATTATGTTGCTATATTATTCATTACTTTAATACATAACTTTTATGACAGTTTATAAAAATAGCACAATTAATTCAGTCGGCTTTGGGTATTCTCATTACGATTGAAATGTAAACTGGCCGAATTGTTTTAGAAATGAATAATGCCAAAAACAGCCGTGTCGAGCGCCACATGTTCTGCGATACAACTGCATGAAAGTAATGGTAGTCATATGTTAACTGTATCAACTCAAAGAAAAATAGCCCTTAGGAAATAATGATCAAAATACTGTTTTCCAAATCGAAAATATTCAAATAATTTGCGTAATTTATAAGCTTACTCTAGGAGGAAAAAGCCGCGACTGATTTTAAAATCTTCTTAGTATCATCATCATTCAGGTATCAGTCCAGGGACTTAGAAATATTCTAGTGTAAAAACACACTTTTAATTAAATATTTCATATTAACCATGTCAGGAATCGTACCCGAGACCTCTTGCATGTTAGGCTAGCACGCTGACCACTGAGCAAATGAGGTAAGATGAGAAATAAGCTGGAATAATCGGCTAATTTCTTGGCTCACTGCTGGCGCAACGCGCGTTTTATTAATATTTTATTTTTATTATTTTATTTAATTTTGGGGAAAAATGCTAACGGTGGTGATTAATAAAAACAATTTATTTTTTATGTTTTTCTGTAAATACAGTTACCGTAAAATATTATTATGGTTAGTAAAATAACATGGTAAGCTGCTCATAATCGTTTATATAAACGATTCGCCCCTGGTCTATACATTGTATCAAATTACAGTGATTGGGCTAAAACACACTAGCAGGCTTGAAAAAGTATTAACACAATAATATTAAGGCATATTTAAACAAAAACTTTATAAATTCACAGTATGTCTAAATGATTGTAGACAATCCCGGATTCCACTCCCCGTGAAGGTATTAAGACTGAAATTTAACGCAGAAGAGAGATAATTTTTTTTTGAAAACGGATTAGAAATCTAGTCTGTATGGCTTTTTTTATTTATAAATCAAATGACACAAAGAATTTTACAAGTATAACACATTGAATAACATTCCCAGGAGTTACAACAACTCAGTTCGGGACATAAATAATATTAACATAAAAAAACACATATTTAGAACAACAAAGAAACAAAGCAAGTTAAGCACCTTTATAACTAAATATACAACGACAATATATATGCCTAAAACCTTTTCCTACACAAGCAGAATAAATATATTAAAAAAAACGCTTTTAAGAATGAAGAAAGTGGTGAATCTACTAAGGGAGATAAGGTCGTTAATACCACATGCCACGCAGACGATGCAGCCATAGTGATGATGAGAACATATCCATCTCAGTTTGTAAACATCTGGATGCTACATCTGGTGTAGTGGTCAAGACGCTTGACTCACAGACGGAAGGTTCCGGGTTCGATTCCCGGTGAGAACACAAAAATGTAAATGTGATTTTTCTCAAGCCTGGGTGTTCTGTGATGTAATTCACCGCTGTAGTTGGGCCTCCTGGCCTGTTGTGGTGCAAAATTAAAATTAATTAAAAAAATAAATAAAAATTAATAGTTAACTAAGAAATGTCGTATGGTAAAATGAACACATGAACACTGAAAACGCGTCAACAAAATATTTAAAACAATATACAATACCTAGAATATGCGACCAATATAATAATAGATTTACTGAGGCTGATATTTTTTGTGACAATGTATGTAAATTTTGGTAAAAAATTATAGAAATTTTGAGAGAAGCAGATATTTAACTTTATTATTACATACGTATTTTTTCATTTCGTTTCTTTTACATTTATTATATGGAACATACTTTAAATTATTGTATTAAGTATAAACAATTTTTTTGGTGTGTGAATGAGTTTCTTACGCTAATGTACAAAAAAATTGGCAATATTTGGGTACATACTGTTTGTTTACCTCATAAAATAAATAAATAAATGAACGATATGCTGTGTGAAAAGTGGCCACTTAAACCAGCCAATGACAAGTCATAAGCCCTGTTTATGACTAGGCTTCAATATTACCCTCTCTAAAATGTTTTCCCCCACTGTTGTAAAAAAAAATTGGGCATTAAAATATTTTTGCGAATGATACTAGACGCTGAATTAATTTTAAAATATAGATCTACGTATCCAAAAACTTAAGTCAGAATATCAGTCACCAAAGAAGAAGTAACGCCCCTTCCCATCGACGAGTGTGTCAGCAGTGTGATATGAAGAGTGCTTCGTTCTATGAAGAGAACTAAAACCATAAAGACTCCTCGGAAGTTGGAAGTGCAGGAGATGGCTTTCAGTTCGTGGGCATGAGCCTTGGAGAACACTTCTCAACGGTTTCTCTCAGGCGTACATCTTAATTACCCGAATATAAAGGTATTGAACAATTAACCGTTTTGTAAAAAAAAAATCTGAGACTAACATGCAACTGTCGTTTGGGCATTTGCATTAATGACCTGTCATTGGCCGGTTTACGTGGCCACTTTACACCCTGCGGATCGTTCATCATCCTGAATCGGATTGTGGTCCCGTGGCTAGTGCTGCGGTCTCACAAATCAGAGGTCAAAAGTTCAAACTCTCTCTACCCCAAATCGATTACCATCATCTAATAGCGAGTACAACTGAAATTCCACCAAAATTAAAATATATGAGTAAATCAATCAGGAACGCAAATACGTATTTTATTTTTTTAATTAAAAAAATTATTCTGCGCATTTGTCGATTTGCAAAAAGCGTATGATAAAGTAGATAGAATGAAATTGTGGGGCGTGTTGGAAAAGTATGGAGTAGACAATAAACTTATACGTGCAGTATCGTCTCTCTATGAGGAGAGTTCAGCGTGTATAAGAGTTAATGGGGGATTTACATCTTGGTTTGCGATCTCAAAAGGCGTGAAACAGGGATGTGTAATGTCACCATGGTTGTTTAATCTATACATGGACAACTGTATGAAAGAGATAGAATGTATGGGTATTGGAGCAAAAATGGATAATTTTTCAGTAAGCTGCTTGTTGTATGCTGATGATGCAGTTCTGTTAGCAAGCAGCAAGGCTGATTTGCAGCAAATAGTCTCTAGAATGTATGATGTATGCCTGGAGAGCGAATTGGCGATGAACGAAAGTAAGTCAAAAGTGATAGTATTTGAAAGGGATAGTGAGGTTACTGACTGCATAATAAATGTAAACAACGAATGTCTCGAGCAAGTAGAAGAATTTGTGTATCTGGGAAGCATGTTTTCAAGAGATGGAAGAGTAGAAAAAGATGTTGAAAGAAGAGTGAATGCGGGAAACAAAATGAACGGAGCACTAAGCACAGTAATTTCTAATAAAAATATGTCAATCGAAGCTAAACTGGCAATGCACAACGGAGTTTTAGTCCCAACACTTATGTATGGAAGTGAAACATGGAACGGGCAGAGGAAAAATGAAAGCCAAGTGAACGCGGTTGAAATGCGATCTCTTAGACGAATGTGTGGGAAATCAATGTATGACAGGGTTACGAATGATGAAATCAGGCGAGAGTGTAAATCTGAGTCAAGTATAATTGATAAGATTAAGAAAGGGTCTCTGAGATGGTTTGGTCACGTAGAATGAATGTACGACGAAAGAATGGTAAAACAAGTATATATGGCGAAAATGAACTGCAACGTGAGACGAGGACGACCAAGGAAGACGTGGCATACTCAGATAAACCAAAATCTTAAGTCTGGTCATGTAAAAAGCATACAGAACCGAAGGGCATGTATGACAAGATGTATGAATGTGGAAGAGGCTAGTATGCCAGGATAGACGTGTGTGGCGGTACATTCTCTCCGCCTATACCTACGGGGAAATGGCGTGATGGTAGTAGTAGTAGTAGTAGTAGTAATTTAAAAATCTGGCCATTCTTAAATTCTTCCGACTGTTGATTTTTGTGAAGTTGAAGAGCTGAAACCTTTATTGGGGCGAGTGAGATTCATCTCACTAAATTATTTCACCTTCGTACTGGGCAACGCCTGAAAATATTGTTATATTTTTGTACTTCTTCTTGGACCAGTTGGTTTAATCAGCAGTATTTCGAATTTGTCCGAA
Source organism: Micrasema longulum (assembly GCF_059751315.1). NCBI lineage: Eukaryota > Metazoa > Arthropoda > Insecta > Trichoptera > Brachycentridae > Micrasema > Micrasema longulum. Next base: position 30,611 of record NW_028278842.1, read on the forward strand.
TTTTTGTAGGCATAGACTGGTTTTGACCCCGTAAGCCAATGACAGGCATAACCAGCCAATGACAGGACACAACCGTCATTCAGTATTTTATATCAGTATCCAGTATCATCGATTTTAAAAACAAATGTCCATTTATCAATGTTGCGTATTACTAATATTTTTGCTGTTATCAATCGCCCATAAAATATATTGAACGGTGATGAAATTTTTACTAGCTACGATTTACAATAAAACACATTTTAATCGTATATTACATAATCGTGCAGCAATTCTGCAAAAAAAATGCGGGTTACTGAATATATTACTAGTTTATATTTGTGATTTTATCATAAGAACACATATTGTAAAATTGATCATATAAACAATTTGAAGGCTTTCTCTTCATTACACAATTTTAAATCATTAAACAATGAATTTTGAATTGGTAGTTTTGATGTTCCTGTAGTTATTTGCACAAGAATAGTCCAGGAGACCCAACAACAGAGGTGAACTACGACACAAAACACCCAAGCTTGAGAAAAATCACATTTTAATTTTTATGTTCTGACAGGGAACCGAACCTGGAACATTCTTAACTTGACAATAACCACCTTATCTTTTATCTTCAGTGTCATATGCACGGCATTGTTTGTTAAATTCAATTATGTTTATTGTTGGATTAAGCATGTTAATCATTTTTCTGATAAAAAAATGCTTTTAATCAAAATAAAAGATTTTGTAATTTTTACCACATAAGAGTTTAATATATTATTACACAACTAGTTTCGGGTATTCTGAATTACCCATCATCAGGTTTAAATATAAGCCAAACTTAAATATACAGATTTACTAATCTTACTCTTATAGTCCTTAAAATGAGACATGATCAGAATGACAGTTGTCAGAAAAAGTGACGACATAACTTTGTAGTAACGTCAAAGGAGTTATTTATATTGACACACGAAAAATCATTTGTATCTGGCGTGTTTATTGATTTTTTTAATACAATGTTTAAAACATAAATCAACATTAATATAAAAAATCACCTTTAAAACTAAAAAAAAACTAAAATAAACCTAATTATTAACGACGTTCTTACAAGGTTACATCATTTTGCAAAAACGTTAGAGATGGGACAAATTGATCAATGTAAATTGTTCGAATAAAAAAAATAAATAATAATAATATACATAAAAAAGAGTTTCATGATTGCATGAAATAACTGATAAAATCGATTTGATCAGTGATCAGTAATTTCACATCACTAATGAAATTAGTTTAACAGCTGTCATTCTAATCAGGCTATATTTTAAGGACTATAGGTACGGATAGGGTCGGGTGGAAGGGGAAGGCAATGTGTGATGTCCACAAAGTAAATGCTGAAACAATAAATAATATAAAAAATGGCTTCTTCATACTTTATTGTTACTTTACTGTGTATAAGTAATAACAAAAAAACTCTATGATTGAAAATTATACAAAAACATGATTGTAATAATAATTAATTTATGGTTTATAAGTGTAAATTATTGTTGAATTATGCAAGAAATAATAATTACCATTTAATTTTTTTCATCAGTATCTTCCTGAAAACACATATCGACATGTTCGCAGAGCCGGCTTCGTAATGCCACGGTAAATACATATAGTGAAATTAAGTATACCGTCTCAATACATACCTGCCGATGAAGATAGCGTTTGCAATCGCCCTCTAGGCTACAAGGATTTGGACTTACTAACGTTTAACATACTGTATAAAACAAACTCCCTAGAGTCACTGTGGTAACCTAAGGTTACCTTAGGTTAACCTTAGGCAACCTGCGGTTAGGAAATGATCGCCTCATAATCGCCGTCTCTTTTCATCATATTAAAATTATACGCGTGTCTTGCTTAGTGATCCAATTAAATTACATAATCTTTCTCCCAAATATATATATTTTTTTATATATTTTTGATATATTTTTTCTCGGGATACTCGATATTTCTATGGCTTCGATCTATTAGGGATAATGTCGTAAGTCGCAAAAACACAAAAGAGTCATTTTTCGGACATTTTATGGCGTAATAAAGAACTTTTTGACGTGTTTGATATGTAATATAAATAAAAACATTATCGTATATGTATGTATAAATAAAATAGATAAGTATATATGTTTTATAGTTGACACCGACCCTTTACAAAATGTGAGTAAGAGAAAAATTAAATCCGATATTGGCCCTTATAGATCCAAGTCACAGATTTCGTCATTTTCGGAGGTTCTGATGGACGAAATATTTCATTTAAAATGATCAAATATACCCAAATATGTGTTAAAGTTTACTTGAAGATTAAGAAAAAATTCGCGGCAATATTCGTAGTTGTCTCTGAGGTATCAATTAACCCTTTACCGCATACCAAGCCATATATGGTTTCTAAAGATTTATTTTTCACAACGTTATATCGTAACATCAAATTTTGAAAAAAAAACCCGAATCAGTAAAAGTGATTATTTGTAAAACGGAACATATTTTTTTGTTTTTGGGAAGTCCAATGTAACAATAATAAGTGAACAGTATGTGCAACGCGCCCGGCTTGAAGAGTTCTACAAAAATAGTGCTTTATTTATCAGTGAAAAATAAATATTTAAAAGTAAGTGACAACTATAAAAAAATGAAATACATAAAGAATAAATCCTTGAGAACATGGGATGTGTTTCATAATTATTTATTTTTTTACGCCCATAAGGCTTTTACATACATGGAAGTTACATAAAACATGAGTATATAAACAACATAATTTTTTTTAAATACAATATAAAGCAATGAAAGATAGAAGTGTTTAGAAGTAAAGTTGGTATTAAAAAAAGAAGATGAGTATAAAAACAACATAAATTTAAAAAAATACAATATAAAAAAAATAATACAGGAACGTTGTTTAGAAGTATGGTTGGTATAAAAATAAAAAGATAGGCGTATAAACAACACAAATTTAAAAAAATACAATATCAAGAAATAAAATATAGAACATTGTTTAGAAGGAAAGTTGTTTTTTTTTTAAATAAAAATAAAAAAGAAGCTATAGAAGCTAGATATTAAAAATAAAAAAAAATAGATACACAAATAAAATACAAACATTAAAGAAGTACGGTTTAAAGGTTATGAAATTTTTATCTGGTTCAAAAATAGCTCAAAAGCTATTTTTTGCAACCATCATATTTTGCTTCGTTTGCATTGCGGTCTAAAACATTGTCAAAGAGATATGGCTTCGTATTTATTTAACGTATTTTCCCTTTTTTCAGAAATGGATCGTTTTCGCTTCTACGGCACTTCATCTTCACATTATCGATTTGTGCGCAGTAAGTCCCCGGTTACTATAGCGCTGTAATATTTAAAATGAATATATGTCTCTGTATGGTTTAAAACTTGCAATTTTAGGGCATTTGCGAATGTCGGGAAAAGTTGCATCCAAAAAACGCGGTCGTCCGGCTATTGTTTCGGGACATGAAACGCCGACATCGAGCCGAGTCAATAGTCCATCAGGTCGAAATGACACCACATCCAGCTTGCCTGATTCGCCAATACCTACTAAACATCAAGAAAAACTCCACCGAGACATCAAGAACTGCCTTTGAAATCTCATCAAAAATCATATGGACGAGAAATCAACAAGTATGCCAGAATTGCTCAACCGGCCGTTCCTTTACCAAATCTGAGAAACGCCAGGTTAACTTGTGTTTTAATGACAAACGAGCGAAACTGCTTAAAAGATTTTCAAACATCAATATAGATTTGTCGCCAAATCAATGTGAGCTGATAATTAGCTGGGGTGTTTGAACGAGTTGGTGTTCTGAACATCAGGCAACTGTATGCTTAGGCACTTCTCGTTCATACTCATAAACACGGTGGGAATAAATGTTACGATACTAGCAATGGAACGCGTCTCAAAACAAAACAGCCTTACATGGCACCTAAAATGACAACATCATTTGGTCAAAGGAGTCAAATATACCTTGCTCCAAGAATAAATAACAATATACCATTTGCCAGAAAAGTAGATAAAAATATTGAGCAATTTAAATTATTTGTTAAAAAAAATGGCTACTCGATTTGAGTACCGAGAACTGTCTCAAGATGATCACCCCACCAAAGCAGTAGACTTGTATATATGTAATTATTTTTGCATTTCATGTTTTGTATTTATATCCACACATGTCTCAATGAATATATGTCATATACTCGTATATTTGGCATTTGTGCGGATGTTGGGCCACCGGGAGCTGACAGTAGCTTGTTACTTGACCTAATGTCTGCACAGTGGTTAAATATGTGAGCTGTACTAATAATATAATGTTGTTTTCTTTTTCTTACTATTATTTATGTATATATGTGGATTTATGTATGAAAAATTAGTGGTATAACCGTTAACTGTCTTCCAAGACCATAAATTCTTGGGAACAAAAGTCTACGATGTATGCAAGAAAAGCGATTTGCTTATGAATGTTGATAAATCGAAAGTGATGGTTTTTGAAAGGGACGAAAATATAACTAAATGTGAGATCAGCGTGAACAGAGACATTCTGAATCAGGTAGAAGAATTTGAGTACCTGGGAAGTATGTTTACTAGGGACGGAAAGGCCAAGAAAGATATTGAAAGGAGGGTGAGTGCCGGGAACAGGGTGAACTGTGCACTAAAATCTACTTTGGCAAACAAATGTTTATCGCAGGAGGCTAAACTAGCAGTCCACAACGGAGTTCTAGTTCCAACTCTAATGTATGGGAGCGAAGTATGGAATTGGAAAAATAATGATGAAAGTAGGTTGAATGCTGTCGAAATGCGATCCCTCAGGCGAATGTGTGGTAAAACGATGTATGATAGGTGCACAAATGTCGAGATCCGTGAAGTGTGTAAGGCTGAGACATGCATTATTGACAGAATCAAGAAAGGGGTGCTGCGTTGGTTTGGACATGTAGAGCGAATGGACAGCGAAAGAACGGCTAAAAGGATCTACGATGTAAATGTTGATGGATGCAGAAAACGAGGAAGACCGAGAAAGACATGGCACGATCAAGTCCTTAAAATACTTGAAGATGGACATGTCAAAAGTAGGAATAATCGGCGTGCGTGCATGAGAAGATGTATGAATGTAGAGGAAGCGAGGTCTGTATGCCAAGATAGAGTGTTATGGCGTTCTATCTTCTCTGCCTACCCCTACGGGGAAACGGCGTGAAGGTTTGTTGTTGTTGTTATGTATTATTTTATGTATATTTTTTAGACACCATAAGTAGAATATATTAAATCATGTAAATGAATGCCTCGACACGGGTTGTGCCCAGTGAGGTATTCATATAAAAAAAAAGTGTTATGTAAAAGGTGAAATAAAAAAAATAATTAAATAAATAAATATAAAATTTTGTTACTGAATCTATTTATATGAATGAACACGAATCCATTTATGTTTTTTTTTTTCTAAAATAAGGATTCATGTTTTTTTTTTTCTTTGTATCATTTAGCTATGCTGAATTAAACAAATGCATGCGAAAAAATATTTTTATTTGTATCCTTAATAATTCATGCGGTGAGGGATTCAGTAATTTGCAACGCCGATTACGTCACAGGAACGGGTGGGCCATAAATACTGTCAAATATGACTAATCGGTTAGATCTCATAGTGTGATATTGTCTGCATAAAAGGAATCAAGAGATTATTGGCATTCTGAGTTCTGACATTTTGAAATATTTCCCAATGTGATTGTGAAGGTGTTGGTCCAAACAAACAAATACACTCGAACGATGTAAAACCAATTTTGTAGTAACGCAATTTATGCAAATATAATTAATCAGTGAATTGCAATTTTCTCAACACTAATTTCAGTTTGTCTATTTTTTGTAGACAGCGACTGGATTTATTCAGAAAACATATTACATCTTAGATGTAGAACACTTTATTGAAGGGATAGGAAAGTCTGGACATTTACCGGTTTTTGAAAGAATAATTAATTGTGTGTAACTGGGTTCAACCTGTTTTTAGAAAGACGTTTTTATATACATCAAAAAATAATAATCATCATTATCATAATGGTGCATAGTGCACTGCTTTGGTACATCAATCGCAATGTATCTTGATCATTTTTGTTACATGTAGGTAAGATGATTATCTATGCGCTGCAGGTACCAGTCCAGGAACTATTTATTTTATTTATTTATTCATATTTTTCTCTTACAAACTATAATTAATAATATATAATGTGACCTCACTGGGAATACCCGTGCCGAGGACACGTAACAATATATTTTTTTGAAATGTTTTTACATCTGAGAATAAACAAAAAAGACTAACTTAATAAACAGAGATAATTAACAAAATATTCAGACAGTTTTAAACACTACGTATTTATGTACATCTATATTTTTTATATTACCAAACGAATAATGAAAATAACAAAAACCTAACATAAGCTATACACTTGTGGAGCAGTTAATTCAATATTGGTTTGGGCGAATGAGACAATCCATTTTACTTCTACCTAGCTGTTTGTTCTGAAACCAACGTGGTACGTGAAAACCAGCACAGATAGAACTTTCAGGTGAGGGGGTCGCCTATCCTTCTCAAGTCAAACAACTGGTGAACTTTTTTAACTCAAGCACTTTATTATAACAAAGAACAGTTTGTTAAAAATAAAGCGGTGAATCACTGTAGAATCTCCAGATGGTGTCTCGAATTTCTTCTTTGGGCGATCTCCGTTCGTCTCTTTCTTGCAGCTTCTTGTTCGGAACTGTCCGTCTCTCTCAGAAATCTAAGCTTAAATAATTACCCTCGATCCCTGGAGCCATTCCCTTTTTTACTACATCTGGGTGCGCCTATTTTCTAGGACACTCCCTTTTTTATGGTTTATTTTTATTCCATACACATATTCTTAATTTAAGATATAATTACACAATACCTAGGCTAATTGTTGCTTATATTATCATAGACTTTTATATCCTACAATTTTGTATAATGATTTATATAATAAAAAGTTCAAATAAATCCTACAAGTCAATGCTACTACTCTAGTTTATCTAGCTAAAACATATGAATGTTACATTAAAATAAAATTACAATACATTATTCCTATTCAGGAAAGACAATGTCATCTTATCATTTACCGGGCCAAAGTATTTCCGTATTATTTACGCAATTATTTCAAATTTACTAACTGTAAGAACACACAAATACCTAGCTCCAACGCAACGATTGCATCCTTTTGTAAAGCGCTGTCTGTAATTGGTGCATTCTTAGCCAATGAGAAGTCATCTTATGTTTACGTAAATAGTAAAAAGTAGCGTCGCCTTTGTCCACGGTATCGATCGTTTACGTAAATTGCATGTGCCAAAAAGAGCCGACTATATCTCCGGTTGCATCCCGCCTCTAGTTCATTTCAGCTCCGACCTTGTCGCCAACAACACGTGTTCAGGATCCCGGTCAGATTTCACAAAATTTATAATACTCCCTTGGTCCATAATACAACTGCATAAAAAACATTTGTTAGCGAAACAATGTAACCTACTACAATATGTTAAATGAATTTATTTACTAGGTTTCTTAAAAAAAACTACCCTACTCTATTCGTATTACGTAAAACTAATTTTGGAACTAACACTAGCTCCACTATCCATTTTTTATAGCCTTTTTCGAACATTTTCTCATTACTAATTGTTTGAACTAATTTGTTTGATAGTGGAAATATGTTATAGATTTTCATTGAATAATACTCAAAATCCCTTTGTCTAAGTGGTATTAGTTTGCATTTGTTTAAGTTGTTTTTGTGTTGAGGATCTAGTGATTATATTATTTGTATGTGATGTAATGTAGAGGTTATGTCTTTCATTTGAGTAAGAGTAGTTTTTTAATCTGTGAGTAATTCTGGTGTAAAAACACCATTTTAAATAAATATTTCATGTAAACCATGTCGGTAATCGAACCCGAGACCCCCTGCATAGCAGGCAAACGCGCTGACCATTACACCACGAGGCCGAAAAACAATAACAAAAGAAACTGAATTTGTCGCAACAGATAGGGAACAAAATTTGAGAAGGGGATATGGAAGTCTAGGCATTTACAGGGTCCCTGACCTGTCATTGGCTGGTTAAGTAGCCACTTTACACGCTGTGTAAAATTCATCATTCTGCCTATGTTTAATTGTCCATATTTCTTTAACTCTTCCATCTTTTGACTTTTGTGAAGGGAAGGAGTTGAAACCTTTATTATGTGGGTCAGATTCTTTCGGCTGAACCGATTCACATACTAGGCTACGCTTGAAAACAATTTTTAAATTTTTGTTCTTCTTGTATATTAAATAAAAATAAAAATGTAATAAATTCAATATTTTTTTTTCATTTTTTTATTTATTTTAGTTTTTTTACAATATACATAAGAGGTAAAACAGAGTATTCAAAAAATAAAGGATAATTACATAGCAATGAAATACATATTAACAGTAAAAATAGTATACAAAAAATATTTTTTTAACTGTGAAAATGACTTTTGTGAAGTAAAAGAGCTGAAACCTTTATCATGTGGGTGAGATTCATCCGGCTGAACCAATTCGCCTACTAGGCAACGCCTGAAAACAATTTTCCATTTTTTACCAGTTTCTTAATTCAACAATGTTTTGAACATATCCAAATGTTTGCAGACAGGCTGGATGATAAAGGTCTCAGCTTTTTTACTTCACAAAAGTCAACAGATGGAAGAGTTGAGGGAATGTGGATGTTAAAACATTGGTGGAATGGAAAATGTTACACAGTGTTTAAAGTGGCCACTCAAACCCGTCAATGACAGGTCATAAGCCCTGTAAATGTCCATACTTCCATATTCCCTTCTCAAAAATGTTTTCCCTGTCTGTTGGAATATATTTTATCTATTCGTATTTTGACAAATAGTCAAAATTTCACGTCACGTCTGGCTTACCTATACGTACAAAGTAGACTGTCATTGTAATGTGAGAAAAAAAAAGTGCTTTTGAATTACGATAGTAAATATTATTTTCTATGCATTTTATTGGGACATTGGCCTTTGTATTTCCAAGGTAGGTACTTGCAAAAAAATCTAATTTTGTCTATGATTACATCTATTAAAATGAATTATGACGGTGGTTATACCAGCGGCAACGTGATGAATCTTTTGACGTTTATATGGTCATGAAGTTCCGTAAATATTAACATCTAAGTATAGGTAACGAATTCGGTACTTCATTTTTGTAAGCACCGCAATAGTGACATACCACGAACGTCAGCTCGTGCAGGGGGACAAATTATGACAAGTATGTGGTAGATGTTACTGCAAGCCAAGCAAATATATTTTTTTTTATTAAAAAATTAATATTTGCGTTCTTATAATTTACCCAAATATTTAATTTTGAGGGCCATTTTCAACGAGTTGTAAATAACTCACTACTAGAAAATGGAATCAAGTTGTGGGGTAGAGTGGAATTCGAACCACAGACCTTTGGTCCGTGAGTCCGAGACACTAGCCACAGGTCCACAACCCGATATCATTGCGAATCAAGCCCAATTGAATTGGTGTGGTTAATGGTAAAACATTGTATAAAATTTAACAATATCGTTTTCAATATAAGTGATTTGAGAACACTTCTGCAACAATGTAGTGAAAAAATAACACCAAACCATTGGAATAATGTCGCTAGACAAATTATTGGTATTGCGCAAAAAATTGGATGTCGTTCATATTGTTGATGAACTCGAGGACATGAACATGATGATTCATTGGCTTTCGATGTTTCAAGTGGGTCATTTGAGGAAGATTTTTTTTTTTAATGGCAATGATGATATTTTCAATTATGGATGAATTCCTTAACCGATTCGATAAATCTGATGCCACATAAAATTCAATATTTATATTCTAATACTATAACCATGTCTACTATCACCATCATTAAATGTATGAATTGCGACAATTTTTTCGATTGTGAATAGGTAATTAAAATTGAAAAATAAATTAATTTAATGAATTAATTTAATTCAATTGATTAATCGGGATTAAGTTAGTAGTGGGGGAGGAGGCGGAGACATGCGCGGTCACAGGTCGATTGGTTGGAGAATACATAATAGTATAGAGAAAACTCATGTGAAGGCATTTTTATAATCAGTAAAATTTTCTAGTCATATTTGTCTCAGGGAGACAGTGTCTAAATAGCTTTAAACCAAAACATTTAATTACATAAATATTCCAATTTTGATATCCTCAATAAATAATAAAGAATCGGCTTGTAGTCGTGCGGCTAGTATGTGAACTCACGGATCAAGGGTCCGAGGTTCGCACCCCGCTCTACCACAACTTGGTTCCCATTTTCTAATACTGAGTTATTTACAACTCATTGAAAATGGCTACCAAAATTGAAATATTTGGGTAAATCGTAAGAACCGAAATGTTTATTTTTATCAAGAAATTTTTTTTTGTCGAAAGTGCCATCATACGTAGCCGCTAGTATAGTGTGACTGGCGAGAAGCGTAATGTTTTTTTACTTGTTCAACCTCAAGAAGAAGGTGACTTGAAAGCAAATGGAAAGGAAATGAAGGTCAATCCTTAAATAAGTTTGCAAGATTACGATATCGGAAGAAATTGGCAAATTTTGATGACCTTCAAGATATGAGGTCGCTGAAAAATTACGTTTAAAAAATATATACTGGAACCGGGGGATGCATTCCTTGTTAAAAAAATAACAATAAGGAAGTTGTTTAAAAAAAATATTAAAAAATAATAGACTATAAAACCAAGCTAACAAAAATATTAAATTTTTTATGTATCGTATTATCAGCGCTATAATTTTTAAGTTTTGCATTTCTGAAATTACATAAATTCTGGATAACGTTTAACACCCAATAATCCGAATAATTTGAGTTTTACTGTAATGAATCATTTGAGTGATTTTAAATTAACTTTTTTTATAAATTTGTATGTTTTTTATATATAAATAAACAGGTGTTCTTTAAACCATGTCACATCCGAAACCACGATAATCAGCATGGGCAAGAAGACATATAAGCATATTTAAAAAATATTTAGAACCAACTATTTTTTTTCAAAGAAAGTATTTAAAAAAACAAATGGTTGCGTACTTCTGCAGGGGAGAAGCGAGGGGGGCGCCGCCGCGTGGTTGACGGTATATCAGACTCCCCCCTTTCCCTCCTCGTTTCTCCCCTGCAGAAGTAAGCAACCATTTGTTTTTTTTAATATTTTTTTTTCGTAAATTTTATTCGTTTTAAAAATTAATTTTAATGTGCCAATATGTCTTCTTGCTTATACTGATCATCGTAGTTTCTGATGTGACAGGGTTTAAAGAACACCTGTATATATATATATATATATAGGTACATTTATTATTTGCTAAAAATATGTAGGTACACAATTACCACCCAAACACAAGTATAATTATTATATTTATTTATTAGTTCCAATTTTAAAAGCTTTTTTTTTAAATTGATTATTCACTATTTATTCATTACACGTGTTCCAAATTCTATTTTATCGCATTAGTGATATTTTTAATTTGTTTTTTATGCGTTCGGTAAAATGTTTATAATATGAAGAAAACTTGCAATTAAAATTATTATTATTTGTACGTATAAAATATTTTCTCTGTTTTTTCACGCTCTGTGTCCGGGTGTGTGTGTAAAATAGAATCAGAACCCTCGACAAGTGTTTTCGACTCGATGGTAACCCGAGTAAAAATCCTAGAAAACGAAATCGAGTAAAGATAAGTCCTCTTCGTGGTGCGGTGGTTAGCGTCTCCGCTTACCATTAATAAGTTCGGTGGTTTTATTCCTTGCAGGGAAGGCGTGAAATACTGATTTTAAAGGTTGTTTTAATTGCAAAATGTCAAGTTGCCTGAAAAGTGCGGCTGAAAACTTTACCTCAGATTAAAAGATTATTGAAATATACTGCATTTGGTTCACCAAAGGAGAAAAATGATAATGAAGATCTCATAACTTGTTTTTCGATCAAGTGCACCCGAAAAGTGGTTTTAAAAATTTAAAAAAAACAAAAATAATTGATGATAATATCTCAAAACTTATTATGGATTGTTATCTAGCAAAAGATGAGATTTTTAATAACGATTACGATTGATCAGATAACTTTGATCAATCAATTGAATCACTGAAGGAAGATGATTTTCATATTATTAAGTGTGTTATACTATGGTTTTTAAATACTTTTGATGTTTGGTTTTAAATATATTTTTTTATATTACCTACGCCTACTTAAATTAAGAAATCACAGTTATTATTAAGAATTTGGACTAAATTATTACTTATTCATAAATGCCCATTTTTACCATGGATAACAAAGGGAAGATCACAGACAAATATATTTGCATTCGATTGTCTTTAAAGTAAAATCAAATTTTCTGTATGGAAAAATTAAGATTCAAACAAAAAAAACATGTTAAATTACAAAACAACGCAAATATTATATACAATTATTTCAAAACTGTTTATTGATATACGAAAATAATTTTTAAAACTTGAGAGCATATTGACGTAATTCAGAATACAGGGAGTAAAATTTTCCTTCAAATAATTATATTTGTCTCCTGGGGGCAACTGGTGATGTCCACATGCTCCACTTAGGAGCGGATGTGGAGAAGAAGAAGTAATTCAAGAGCGCAAATCACTGCGACCTCTTCGAAATCCATCGCTAAATGATCATTTTCTCACCAGTATGCAGTAGTGAGTAGTGAGCGCACCCACAGTGACTTTTTGTCACTGTGACAAAAAGCCACAGTCAGCGGCCTCGGTTACTCGCGTTAAAGAACAAATAGCCCAATATTTAAAATGGTTTGACGAGTTAGTTTGATGGTTTAATACGATTGATTTTCAAATGTTTTTAGGCAACCAACGCCTACATTGCTTCTATGGACGGATCGGTACTGATACATACAGTACCCGACATTAAATAAAGTACTCGTACATCGGACTTAAAAAAGAGACTGCCGGCCTAATCGGCTAACTTCGGCTTTATAGAGCGTCGTCTTTGTCATTCATATAGATACTTGACTTGTGTGACAGAGACGACGCTTTACAAAGTCGCCAGTCTCTTTCTTAAGCCCGATGTACTTTATTAACTGCCGGATTCTGTACACTGTACATACATAGTTGTTGATATTGCGCACAATGCGATGACTTGTATAAAAATGACATAAAAATTCTCAGTATCATTATGGTCCCTTTAAGGGCAAACCAGAATGGTTTGAGGAAAAACACATGTAATATAAATACAAGTGACTGGATGGATGTCTTACTCATTAAATACGACATACTAGAAATATATATGACGTGACACCTAATAATTTATTGTACCAATAAAGAAAAATTACGTTTTTTAAAAACATTAAAAAAATAATAAAGGCCTATAAAATACTGTCCAGTAAAAAAAAAATGCTTTCGTTACTTATTAGTAAAGGGTGGGCCTTAACTGTGTTTGCGGTTTGTTTCGTTATTTTTTTTATTAATACGTAGCGCGGGCGCGATGCGAAGGGTAGCGTTGGATGCGCTATTTCGTGTAATTTTTAGTCGCGATGGAGCCATTCACGGGAAAGCAGCGTGCTGTGTTCGCGCGTATTACGTAAACAATTATTCCGTGACGATTTCGAGACGAATGTACCAGGCTCACTTCGGTTTACAAGACATTAGTCAAGCACCAAGCGCAAAGTCTATTCGGGAATTGATCAAAATGTTTAAGACAACCGGCTCAACAGTAAGAATAATGAATGAAAGCCACCCGAAGTCGGCGTGCATACCAGAAGTTATTCAGCGTGTAAGGGAAAATTCGCAACAATCAACTCGCAAGAGAAATCAAGCCTTAAACATCAAGAGGACCACTTTACGAAGATTTTTACGCCACAGTTTACATCTAAAAGCCTATAAAATTTAACTTATGCAAGAGTTGAAGCCGAACGATACCTATCTTCGATCGTTTGAAGGTGATGTTCCCCGGGAAACTCATTTCACGAGGAGGAGACATTGAGTGACCTCTACAGAGCCCGGATCTCAGCCCGTGTGATTATTTTTTGTGAGGATTCTTAAAATCTATAAAGACAATCCAACAACAATAAATCAGTTTAAACAAAACATTGTAAGGGAAATAACGCCATCCCACGGACAACTTTTTGACGTGTTTTTTGAGAATTTTCGAATCCGCAATCTAAACTCACAATCACAATGTAAACAAGTTGGTGGAACTAACTTAGACAATATTATTTTTAAAACTTAGATATTATAAAAATTTCCATTTATTGTAGTTTCTGAAAAAATAAATAAAACATTTGAAAGTTCTACAAATATTAAACTATTAGTTATTGAAACTAGGTATACATTTAAGGCCCACCCTATAGCATAAATAATATTTTTAAATTTGTAATTTTGAATTCCCGCAAAAACGGCCATTCCATTGGCCACGCCCCTAATACGTCACAATTCATGTTTATTTGTTCCTGACGATTCAAATTTGTTTGGAACATTGCCATTGTCTCGAATCTTGACGTCACAACTGTCAAGGCCAAACATGTCGCGTTTTTCTAGTGACGTATTTAAAAAAAAACTTTTTAAAATTTATGTATGAAAACATTTCTCCACAATCTCCATATTGATTTTGATAGTATAATTAATTATTCTAAATCAATTTCATATATTTTTATCGGTATTCGTAGTATGTGATATTTCCATTTTATAGATTTCACGTAGGAACAATAATATAAAACGTAACATGCAATTCTCCAGGAGTAAAATAAAATGGGAGACTACGGAGGGAAGATAGTATGGAAAAAGTATGATGATGACAGGTCATAAGCCCTGTAAATGCCTAGACTTCCATATTCCCTTATTTAAGGTATACCCCATCCCTATTGTAATTTGTTAATCTTAATGACTTCCGAGGGGGTGAAATCCAGTCTTTTGTCTACGAACATTTGGGCAAACTCAAATATTGTAATAAAACCAACTGGTCCAAGAAGAAGTTTAAAAATTGGACAATTGTTTTCAGGCGTTGCTTAGTATGAAATAATTTACCTCTTCACAACAATAAAGGTTTCAGCTCTTTAACTTCACTAAAATCAACAAATGGAAGAATTGAAGAAATATGGATGTTCAAATTCAAATTCAAATTTAAATAATTTCTCGAAGGGCCGAACTTCTTCACTGTAAATGGCATATAACTGTTTTAAAAAAAAATGTGTGTAGCAGTAAGCGGTACGTTATTTATTAATAAAATTGGAAAGCTTAGAACAGACCATCAGATGCACAGTCAAGGATGTTTTTTATAAAATAATATAATCAAATGTAATGTTATGTATATATATGCGGTGACACGGAAAAGGGGCATAAGTCAGCATGCCGTAATTTTAAAATACGGCTGTTTTACTTACCGACTCCTAGACCCCAGCTGTTTTTAAAAAAATATTACAAAATAAATCGGTTTCATTTGTTATTTGTAATAATTGACGTATTAATTTCTTGTAAAAAAATCCGATTTATGACATGTGTCCTTTTTCTTGTTAATTTTTTCCAATACTTAAATCATATTAGCACTAAATGTACTTTAGCCCACAATTCATAAATACATTTTAGCTTTACATTTATATGGCTTTATGAATTTACGCTTTTTCTACATTTATCACCTAATAAGAATATTTTTTTAAATTTTTTATTTTATTAACATAAACGGAAAATCTGCCTATTACAAACATTTATAATACTACATATTTGGCTAAATATTTTTTTTATTTTACATAAATTTCCTTAAACCCAAGATTAATAAAAATAAAAAAAACCTAAAAATTATACAAGATTTATATTTAAAAAAATAACCTAAAAATTATACAGCATATTTAGTAGAAAGTTTAAATAATAAAACATTCTACAGTAATACAACAAGAAAATCATAAGTACTGTTTCATACAGCTGGACAAAGTGAACAAAAAACTGTGTATATTATGAAATGCATGAATAAAAAAATATAATTACCATTCACCATTTTTGAAAAAGTTCAAAAGGTTTGTTCTATAGGAACAATACCCTGCACTAAATATATCAGATACGTGGGAATAACTATTGCCGAGTTCATGAAGTCTATTTAATACGGCATTACAAGTATACACTGTCCGTGAATTGTTGCTACAAAACGGTGGCACCTGTCTAGTCATGTGGTATATAATAAGAACATATATTTGTTGGCCTCGTGGTGTAATGGTCAGCACCTTTGCCTACCATGAAAGAGGTCTCGGGTTCGATCCCCGACATGGTTGATTTGAAATATTAATTTAAAAGGGTGTTTTCACACTAGAATATTTCATAATGCCTGGACTGACACCTGAAGCGTAAGACTGATAATCTTACCTTCATGTAACAAAAAAATGATCAAGATTCGCTGCGATTGGTGCACCAATGCAGTGCCCTGTGCATCATTTGGGTGCGGAAAGGGAATGATGATGATGAAGAGCATATGGCGTCCACAACGATTCTCACCAGAGTGGTTTTATTTATTTTACAGAAACATCCAGTCAACAATGATTAATTGACAAAATAAAGATATGGTTTAAAGACAGACCAGCGAAGTTTCTAAATAAAAATCATGCAAATCAAATTATGGTACAATAAAAGGGGGTGTTTGTGTGTATTTGGCTCTGCTAGCGCAAAACGACTTGTGCCCCTTTTCCGTGTTACAAATTTGATAAAAAACTAATCGTTAGAATGCTCAACTCGAATTAGTTTTTTTTTCTAGAACTAAGACACTTTTTTAAAAATATCGACTAACCATACATTCACGGAGGCTGGACACCTGTGCACGTGCAAACCACGAGCCCTCTGCGTAATATCGCGTGATTGGTCCATTTCACCCCACGGTATGATGAAATACAATACGGTGAATCGATATTCATTGTTTAACAATTATTCATTTATTTAATTCCTGGCAAACGCAATAACCAGTGCACCATGAGACCGACTAATCTCTAGTCAATTTCCTTTGCAGGATTTTTACCTGAGAGTATAGAATTATCATTAAAATATCTTTTTTTTAGTTTTACTATATTGTTTTAATCGGGGTGTGGTCCCGTAGCTAGTGTTGCGGACTCACTCAGAGGTCTAAGGTTCGAACCCTACTCTACCCCAACTTGATTTCCATTTTCTAATAGTGAGCTATTTGCAACTCGTTGAAAATAGTCAACAAAATTTAAAAGGATAAATAAAAACACTTTACAATATTTGTGTTTGTCCAAATGTTTACAGACAAAAGACTGGATTTCACCCCCTCGGGAGTCATTAAGATTAACAAATTACAACAAGGATGGAGAATACCTTAAATAAGGGAATATGGAAGTCTAGGCATTTACAGGATATGGATGTTCAAACATAGGCAAAATGGTGAATGTTACACAGTGTGTAAAGTGGCCACTTAAACCAGCCAATGACAGGTCATAAGCCCTGTAAATGCCTAGACTTCTATATTCCCTTATCGAAGGTATTCTCCATCCCTGTTGTAATTTGTTAAAATCACTTTGTTTTTTGAACCACTTAATTATTATCACAATCGACTAGTTTCGGCAACTCACGTTGCCCTCTTTAGGGTTATATAATGACTTATATATTTTAATACCTATTTATTTATTCTTTTAAAATAAAATAATGAACCTCAAACTTAGTGCTGCAAACATTCAAAATAACAAAATTTAAATTTTGGGTAAATTGTAAGAACGCCAGTGAATTGTATTTATTTAGGAAGAAAACATAAAACAAAAAACAAACCGACACGAGCGTTGACTTAGAGATTACACACGCATTGACTTATTAATGCGATAACTTAAGCATGTTCATTATTGTTCAATGTGATCGCTCAAATGCTTAGAATATTTTTAAGCATGTCGATAGTTTATTACGAGTTACAAATTAAGCATAGTATTATCATGATCTGTTTGCAAAACTGTGAAGAAGGTAAAAAGATATACAAATAAGCAAAATTAAAATATAAGCAAACATATTGGGCACTGTCTAATCTCACTAGGTATAGTAAATACCTGTTCTGAGGTAGACAGCATTTTCTTTTTATTTAAATATAAAATACAGCACATTTAAATTATAGGAGTGGTCTAAAGATAATTAATACAAAATTGAACAAGCTATTTATGATTGAGCTACTGTGCTTGGAGGGTGAGATTTCGCAATATGAAATATGAGAAAACTCGCCCTCCACTCAGTAGCTTGGCTCTTTAGATACCTTGACTTGAAGGGCGAGAACTAGTTTACAAGGACCAGCCACAATAGATCTACACAGCTCACAGTGAAGTCGGGAGCTTCTCAGCATGTCTTAAGCATCCAACCACAACAGCGGCTTTGTTTGTTTGTTAGTAAAAACTCAAAACAGCAATAAACCCGACTTGTGCCCCTTTTCCGCGACACCACAGATATGTACATACGTAATGTAATGAATGCATTCAGCATTTATTAGTAAACTGGTTCGGCTGGCATTTCGATTTCAGTAGCTCGGCCCAGCTAACTTGAAACAGGTTTTTTGGTGGTATATTTAAAAAATAATGGCACACTTATTTATTGTCAGCTGGTGAATATACATACTTACATACTGGACATACTACACTCTTGTTTCTTTATTTCCTTTGTAATATTTATTTTCATATTTTTTTACTACATTTATTTATTTATTTATTTAACTTTTTGTACATAAAAATATATAAAAATAGTAATAAATGTATTTGTTTATAAATTACCTTAAATCAAAAGTATTACTCAATGGGAAAAAGGAAAAAGCGGAAAGGGGAAAAAGGAAAGGGGGAGAGATTAAGGAAGAGAAAGGAGATGTTTCTTCAGACGTGATTTAAACAGAGATAATGTAGTAACATCTTTGATGGTGGATGGGAGATGATTCCACAGTCGAGCCGCATGGACACTATATGAGTTAGAGAAGAAAGAGGAATTGTGTATGGGTATTAAGAGAGTGCCTTGAGAATGAGAACGAAGAGGTAAACCATGAACTGATAAGCGTTGAAATTTTTCACACAGGTATATAGGAGCGTTAGGACTGCTATTTACTGCTTGAGGTCAGCCTCGTGGTGTAATGGTCAGCGTATTTGCCTAACACGCAAGAGGTTTCGGGATCGATTCCCGACATGGTTGATATGAAACATTATTCAAAAGAGTGTTTTTACACTAGAATATTTCATAGTCCCTACACTGGTATCTGAAACGTAAGACTAATTACCTTACCTTTATAAAAGCAAAAACGATCAAGATGTTATGTACTTACATAGTACGTATTGTATTTAGTAAGCTGGTGGTAGAAATTGCGTTCTCCACAGGATGAAATATACCCAGAGTTTTGATGCATTTGGCACTTAACCGTCTAGTAAAGCCCTTGAGACCAATATTAACATCTTACGGAATGCAAAAATCATGTATTTTTATTGAAAAGGGTCGTTTGTTGTATGCACTTGAAAACCATAGGCTTCAAAGCGTGAATCTCGGGATAGCGCGGGAAGAATAAATGCACCTATTTTTTGTATCAAACCTACCCCTCCGAGAGAGACCAAAACTAGTAATATATAAATGCATACGCAGTCCTTTAAAGGATTAATTAGAAATGTAATCTCTCGTGGTTACTACGTCGCTCTGACGTAATACTTAGTTTTAATATTGATTAATATTAATTGATCTGTTAGACTTCGAATATGTATTCTCTGTGTGCTACACTACATCGGCGCATAACAGTTAAAAGTAAATAAATTGATATTGAAATTGAATATATCAAAAACAAAATATATGAATATTGGGAAAAAAATAATACCCCAGGGTTACAATATATTGATAATATGAATATAAATTATGTGGACGAAATAAAGTATTTCGGGGTCTACTTGGATAGATATTTAAATTTTAAAAAACATACTCAATATGTTACAAAAAAAGTATATTTATGGGAAGATTACGAAATGTAATAGATTTCAAAAGTAGTATTCTTATATATAAAACAATAATATGTCCACACATAAATTACTGTTCTTCCATTCTTTTTTTATGTAATGAAGGATAAATTTAAAATATACAAATTCTTCAAAATAAGGCAATGAGGATTGTACTAAAAAAAAAATATATATTCTAATGAAGAAAGAATGCACAAAGAAATTGCCTTGCTCACAGTGAAGCAACAAATTAAATATAATGTGGCAATTTTTATACATAAAATAATTAAGGGGATGAATAAAATAAAAACAATAATAAAATTTAACCAACAATGTCATACATATGAAATAAGGGGTAAAAAAAAGATAAGATTACCAATGAGGAAAAAAACAGAATCTCAAAACTCATTGTACAAGGGATTGAAGCTGTACAATGAGTTACCTGAAGAAATAAAAAAAATAGATAAAATTGAAATATTTAAAATTAATTTGAAAAAATATATAATTGAGAAATTTTGATAAAAAAAAGTAATATTGTTAAAAGTTTATATTAGTTTTTAAAATGTTATGAATTAACTTAATAAAGCATAAATAAATCAAATAAATAACAGTAGAGATAGAAAAATTGGTGGCAGCGGTTTGGAATCATCTTCATCGACGTGCAGAAGAAAGAAACTCTGATGGTTTGACGATTTTAGGCAATTTCTGGTGTCTGTATCGAATTCGCAAACTTGAGTGAAACTCTCATACGGTCCATTACGGTTTAAAAGGAAGAAACCCATCTACAAATCGAGCCACAGATCAACAAGAAGAAGAAGAACGAAGACTATATTATTTTAGGTAATCAGTGCGTGAGCGAATCCTACGAGGTATCAAAGCATGCCATTTCTTTACGTCGCTCTGACGTAATACTTAGTTTTTATATACACGGTAGCTTTCAAATGTAACAGAAGTTTGTAATGTCTTTTTAATAATGAAATTATTATACAACATCTACGTGTTTTCTCAATTGATCTGTTGAACTTCGAATATTTATTCTCTGTGTGCTACACTACATCGGCACATAACAAAGATACGCTGCGATTGGTGTACTAATGCAGTGCCCTATGCACCATTAAGTGCGTAAAGGGAATGATTATGATGACTGCTTGAAGTACCTTTTAAATTTAAATCATGCAGGTTTTATTTTTTTCTCCGTTGGACGCTAGACCCCGGCTAAAATGCAAAACAGAGTTATCTTAAATATCCTATAAAATAAAATAGAATTTTCTTTTGTTGAAGTAAACTTTGAAGTATCCTCGTCATAACTGAAGATATTGAAAAATAATATACATATATTATAATAAATATTTAATTTTTCATTTAAGAAAATAAGCTTTTACTTTGTACAATTGAAGACAACTCTGTAATCTTTTTATTATAATACGGGCCCAGGGCCCAGATTACAATGGGAAGTTTTTTTTAAAAAAAATAAAAATATTAATAAATTTCATAAAAGGTACAAATTTAAAAAAAATTCTTTACATATCTACTTTTACACATCGAGTAAATGTTATCACTGTAACTCTCCAAAAAAAGAGACTAACTCTTGTGCTTGGAGAGTGACTTATACTGTTGTAGTTGTTTATTTATAAGAGTTTATATAATTTTAAATACGAGTATATGAGAAAAAAAAACAAAAGAAATATAAAGAAAAATCATAAAACAATAATACATTCATACTAATTAAAATTTAATGTCGTTTTTAGACGTGTTCAAAAAATTTCTTTAGATTACCGAGTTATTTTTAAAAATCGATATTTGTGTACGAAAATGATTATATTTGTATGAACATTTAAAGTATCTTTTTTAGTAACCTATAATTGAACACGGTTAAAAGAAAATGTATGCATATTCTGCTTTTCATACAAAAAACTTAATTTTACTTTGCGGATAAAATTGAAGTTAAATGTTAACTTTCCATTGTAATCGGGGCCCATGGTAAGATATGTTGTAATAGGAAAATATCACGTTTAAAATGACTTTTTGAAAAAAATTATTTAGGATTTTTTTAAAAGCTTACCATGTGAAATGTTCTTCTGAAGTTTCGCGGTCTGGCCCCGAAAGACCCTGTACATACACTAGATGCAGCACTTAGCACCCGTCCTGTGTTCCATTTAACTTAAGTTCCTAATTAACATGTAGTCAGTAAATGTGAAGCAGCGTAAAAAGGCGCGACATACAGCTCGGAATTCACAGTAAACTGGCGTAGACAGTTAGTCTTTTGGTGAAATAAAACTTTAACAAAACGATATATATGCGAAGTTGTAGCGGTTCAAATATCGTGAATTTTTACAAAACGAAATAACTACACTACATAGAGTTTTCACAAAGGGAAATAACTACATATTTCTTTGGGGTGTTAAGTCGAAAAAAATCACAAACAAAACATGATTTCAGCCAAGAAAAAAGAAGTTCAATAATAAAATAATATTATTTGTCATATATTTTGTTATCATTTTATTTGTGCTATTGTGTATGTAAAAAAATATATAGAGGTAAATACCTAAATATGTATATTTACATAGGTACTTAGATATGTCAGTAGACATATAATTTTACAACAGTTGAAGGAATATAGATGTTCAAATATGGGCAGAATGGTGAATGTTATACAGTGTGTAAAGTGGCCACTTAAACCAGCCATTGACAGGTCATAAGCCCTGTAGATGCCTAGACCTCTATATTACCTTCTCTTTAATGTTCTTCATCTCTGTTGGTATATGTTAATATCATTTTACAAAAAATCAGTTTTAAATGATTTCATGCAAAAGTGAACTTATTTAATTCCCAACATAAATCAATTTTCCATACATTTCTATCACAAAAATATGAAGATATTTATTTTCTGTGAAAATTCGTAAGTTTAGAACATTTTTATAAATAATTTTACTGATTCTACACTGTCGATTATTAGTACATGTGTAAGGATTTTATATATCTATAAAATGTAATTTTTATTTCATTTAAAATCGTAATAGTTTTATTTTTAACATGAAAAAACCTTCTCCTGTAAAATTTACATTTTGAAGATATTTCTCTTTGTTAAAACGGCCCTCAATTTCAAACTATCGTTCTATGAAGCATCATCCCCATTTGAATAAACCTCAGATAGACAAAAGTATGACGAAGATGAAGTGAAGTTTCCACAGTTGACATTCCTCGTGAAAAAATATAACCTTGCACCTTGAGATGGTTTCCATTCAACAGTACTTAATGTTTTTATTCTCGAATTATTTATTTATCAATTCAGTGATTTTCGTGTAGATACGCACTTTTTCCTTGGTAGTTAACGGAGCTGAAAATAGCGAAAAATTATTCCTTCCGTAGTCACTGACTTAAGCGATAAACACGTTATTCTTATACTAGCTTCAGACCATTTCCTAAGCTACTCTTCATCAAAAATCTCTCAAAATATTTATTACTGCAGATGCACAGGCTCCGATTGTTATGGGAAGTTAACAAAGTTACAATCGAAGGGTGATTTTTCAGATTGTCAACGAAAAGGCGGACTGTAATGGAAAAACGAATTTCATTCAGCTTTGGGAAAGGTTGGGAAAGAAAGCTAATCGGCCAGGAAAAACATTGATATATGCTGCTAATTACTTAACACAGATTTTTAAGTGAAAATGTATGAATTTTACATTATGGAATGCCATTGCTATTACAATAAAAAGCCCCATTAGAAGCAATATTTTTTTCCCATTAATTTTAATCAAATTTGACTACTTACATATTAAAACAGAGATGAAAAACATTTAAGAGAAGGTAATATAGAAGTCTAGGCATCTACAGGGCTTATGACCAGTCAATGGCTGGTTTAAGTGGCCACTTTACACACTGTGTAACATTAACATTAACATTCACCATTCTGCCTATATTTGAACATCTATATTCCTTCAATTCTTCCATCTGTTGATGTTTGTGAAGTTAAAGAGCTGAAACCTTTATTTATGCTGGTGAGATTCATCTAATTGAATTATTTCACCTACATACTAGGCAACGCCTGAAAATGTTATTTTTTCAATTTCTTAACTTCACAAACATCAACAGATGGAAGAATTGAAGGAATACAGATGTTCAAATATAGGCAGAATGGTGAATGTTACACAGTGTGTAAAGTGGCCACTTAAACCAGCCATTGACAGGTCATAAGCCCTGTAGATGCCTAGACTTCTATATTACCTTCTCTTAAATGTTCTTCATCTCTGTTGTAATATGTTAATATAAACAGCTCCCCAGGGAGTTGAATCCAGTCCTTGTCTACAAAAATATAGACAAACTCAAAATATTGTTGAAATTTGACTACTACTAAATTTGATACGGCCCTACCCAATGTAGGGAGTACCGCTTTACCCCCCGTTAAATTACTGGAAGTTTTACTTAATTCTGACCTTCTCTTGACGCTCAAATTAGTAGAACGATAAGTTCATGCTTCTACCAGCTGAGACAAATTAAATGCATACGCAAAGATTTGCCAGTTGATGCCGCCCGTCAATTAATAAATGTGTTTGTAGTGTCTAGGGTCGATTATAGTAATGGTATCTACGCAGGTCTACCAATGAACAAAATGACGCGCCAACAATCTGTATTGAATGCTGCAGCGAGACCTATTTTCGGAATCTCTAAGTTCAGTCATATCACTCCACTACTTCGGGAATTGCACTGGCTACGTTTTCCACAGAGGGTAGAATACAAACTCTGTTGGCCTATGTATAAATCACTACACAATTCTGCTCCGGAATATCAAAGGGAACTTTGCATTCCAGGTAAACTAGCTGACAGGCGTCTCACGCTTAGATCAGCTACGTCTACGGCGAGAGGAAAAGTTATTGTACCTCTACGCAAACAGCGCACTAAATTAAGTGAACGCGCATTTGCGGTCGCAGGCCCTATGGCAAGGAATGCTCTCCTAGCAGAGGTGCGAGGCTGTGAAAGTGAAGTGATGTTTCGGAAAAAACTTAAAACCCACTTGTTCTCTTAATTATTTGAATAAATCCGTAGCACGTGAAAACAAAATAAATTGTTTTAATTAAATTACAATTCCAAAATTATTTATCTATGGAATCACTATGTAAAGCGCCTTTGGGGTGTTATATTACGAAAATGGCGCTGTATAAGTTATCCATAATAATAATAATACAAGGCTTCACAATTTCACATATTTCCCCAAAATCCATTTTTTAATAAAATTGTTGATGATGGCAAATTACCTAAGTGTATTTAAGTGATCTGATTGTATGACTCGAGTCTAAATCGGAAAAAAAACACAAATAACTGTTTTTCTTAAAACGATGTTTTTTTAACTAGGCCGTTTTAAAAAAACTCTTCAATTGAGTATAAAGTAAAGCTCGAAGCTCCATTCCAAAAAAAAATTTCTGCTCTTTAACTTCAGAAACATCAACATATAAAAGAATAGAAGGAATATAGATGTTCAAATATACGCAGAATGGTGAGTGTTACACTGTAAAAAGTGGCCACTGAAACCAGTCAATGACAAGTCATAAGCCCTGAAGATGCCTTGACTTATTTATTACCGTCTCTAAAATGTTCTTCATCTCTCTCGTAATATGTTGTTGATTGTAATCTAAATGAATTAACCTTGTGAAAAAATATTTCATTTAAAATCACATTTAAAAATGAAAACAACGTGTTATTTTTGAAACACGCTTCGGACTTTGCTTACTACAATGTATTTTGTTATATAAATAAAATGATCGATAAATATATCAATGAAAATTCGTCAGAGATAAATTAATTACCAAAAAACTACCTATTTAGAATATTAAAATACGACAGGAATTTCGTGATAACGATAAAAATGATTACATATTTATTTTCCATTGATAATTTCTGTACAAAGTATAAATTAAACTCTTCTTTCATCATAATCCCCAGCGGTACGTAGGTACATAGGGCACTAAATTGTTACTGCATAGAATTAAGAATAGTCTAGAAGGGCGTAGAATCATATTTGAATACATCGGACTGTGTCCAAAAATCCCACCACTATGCCCCACTTTCGCCACGCGCATTCGTGATGTTGCCGCGTAATGTTGCACGATGGGAAAAAATATAATCATAACACAAATGTAAGGTAAAAAAAAAAAAGCAAGCATAAACATTTATTTTTAAAACGAAACAATATAGAGACACGCCAATCGTAAATATCTATAATGTATTAAAAAGAGCTATGAACGGGTTTGGACATGGACAGCGAAAGAACGGCTAAAAATATTTACAATGCGGATTTTCATAGATGCAGAAATAGAGGAAGACCGAAAAAGACATGGCATGACCAAATCTAACAGATACGTGATGATGGATATGGCAAAAGTCGAAATAATCGGCGCGCGTGCATGAGAAGATCTATGAATGTAGAGGAAGCGAGATCTGAATGCAAAGATTGATAGTTTGTTGTTGTTGTTATTGAAAAAAAAACATTTCTCTAATTCCATAATTCAGAGAGAAAATACGTGAATATGTTTGTATGAAGAAAAGTCGGACTGCGTGTCTTTTTAAGATTAAACATAATTAAGTGTACATACAAAACTTTACTAAAATATATTTAGTAAAAACCGTTCGGATAAACGTAAAAAATGTGTTGAAACTTTTCATTGGTAAGTAGGTACCTACGCATTTGTTTATGATTGAATTCCCAATCTAAAAATAGTAGATAATCAAATTAATATTGAATTCAAGTAGGTACCTAAGTACTTGTTTATGTTTGAATTCCAAAACATAAAATAATATATTATTTTCAAATAAAGAATTCTTTTAGCAAATGTCAAACTCTGCTCAGGGATGCACTTGAGTTAGGAATGCGATTTTCAAAAATGTATTGAATATCAGTTAATATTATTCTAGTATAACCAAAAATCCAGTATAAAAAGTAAATGGGTGGAAATTATAAGGAAATCAATTAAATAATCTGATTGGGATCCATAAAAAAACGAATACTGTCTGTAAACATTCAAAAATAACCTTTTTTTAAAGAGAAAAAGATAACATCAATCCATTTTTTTTGTACGCGCATTCTCGGCGAATGCAATCCTGGTGATGAATAAAAAAAAACATTTACGCTTCTAACCTTTTTTGTACTTAATAAATTGATGATTTTATGATATTTAAACCTTCTCTTGGCAAAGATGTACATTTATCTGAAAACCGCACGTAAATCGGTCCGGTAGTTATCGAGTCTATCGAGGAGAACCATTCGAACATTTTATTTATATAGAAGAAGAAGATAGAAGATTAATTAACGAAATTTGTAAAAAATAATTAATTCTATATTTGACACCCCTGCAGTTTTTTCACTGATTTATTATAATGTACCGAAAAGGGTAACTCGGCAAACTAATCAATACAGCGGCAACAATACTTTGACTTCATATGGTAAAAATGACGTCATCAATAGACTTCCCAGTCTAGGCAATAAGTACCAAGACTTTGGTGACTCATTGCAATGCCTCGATTATGAACGCTATCTTTATCTGTATATATCGAGACGGTATACTTAGCTTCTGTACTATCTTTATCTTACCTCGGTATGTTCTACCTACTTGCCATATCGACATCATATGATCGAAACAAGCCAATGGAATGACCGCAAACAATTAGTCCGCGTTCCTTACGTCATTAACATTTAAAATAGTTCTCATTTTTATTTTAAATAAGCTTATGTAATAAAAAGTGCTCACTTCAAAGCGATTATAAACTCCAATAAATCCCAATTCAAGAAAAAATGCTCGCTTGAACATGAATTTTTATGACTTTTGGAAATCACCTAGACGGTACACTTAACGATCGTCTGTATGTATCTACCAATCGACTACAAAGCCGGCTACTTTAACATCTCAATACATACACTCGGAAAGATAGTAAAACGGATGGAAAAAAAATAATGACTAAATATTTTTTTAGAGTGGTAACTTTCTGACGCATATAATCTGTGTCTGACGCCTAGATACTCTTATTTGTTAATAGGAGAGAACCTAGCTACATTATCTCCATATCAAGGCGTTCGTTTCATTAAAGTGACAGTTATGTCGGAATTCAATTCGACTTAAAAACTTAATTATTTCTCTCTTATATTTTTAATAGGCTTTTAAGAAAAAAAGTGCCAACCTCAAAACGATTAAAATTTTTAATAAATCATTATCAAAGGAAAAATTGGTCGGTGGAACAAAAATTTTGACACTTTTAATGCGTAGATAAACGTATCGAGGGGTTCTAGACTCGTCGGTATAAAACGATGTACTTACATCAAAACTTGATGGTGGGGGTATGTGGGGGTATAGATACTATAGCTTTGTAGTCGGTCGGGAGACTTTTATCTTCAACTATGACGTCATACTGAAGTTATATCATTTTAGAGCGTAGATACGTGTACCGCGACGTACGCTTCTACTTGATTCATATCGATGTACCGACCCAAAACTTAAAAGTGTGGGGGTCGGTAGTATATCTTTACAATCGCTAGAGGGAATTTATTTTCAACTATACCGTCAAGGTGAAGGTATGACGTCTTTATCTTCCCATCATAATCGAGGCCCAGGTGAATTTTAGTACATACAGGACGGCCCTTCTCCTGTATTTCATCGGTAGGAGAAGCTAGTACATATGGTGCTACATAACATTTTTTTCAATCATTTAGTATTGTTCAAAATGGTTTTAATTACTTTTTTAATATGTATTTTTTTCATTGTTTGTTTTTACAGGCTCTAAATATATCTATTACCAAATTATTATTTTTTAGAAATATTTTTATAACTGGTAATATAATTTTTATATTGCTTATCTTTTTTAGACTTCTTAATTTGTAAATAACGGTTTAGTATTCATTTGTTTTAAATGCCATTTATTACTTATAATTCTACTGACACTTATACTATTGCATTAGCAATTTATTTGTAAAAGGTACTAAGAGCCATTTTTTTTCAATAAAATAAAATAATTCTTTTATTTTTATTTTTACTATCAAAATTAATTACTAATTTGAATTATAAAAATATTAAAGAAATACATTTAAATTTTAGATACATGATTATACACTTTGATTTACCATGTATTATAAAATAACTTATCTGTGTTGTACTTCTTGACATGCATAAACTTTTAACATTTTACAACAGAGATGAAGATCATTTAAGAGGAGGTAATATAGAAGTCTAGGCATCTACAGGGCTTATGACCTGTCGATGGCTGGTTTAAGTGGCCACTTTACACACTGTATAACATTGTGTATAACAAGGTAATATAGAAGCCTTCTATATTACCTTCTCTTAAATGTTCTTCATCTCTGTTGTAAAATGTTAATATAAACAGCTCCCCAGGGTGTTGAATCCAGTCCTTATCTACAAAAATTTGGACAAACCCAAAATATTGTTGATAATTTTTTATTATGTAATTTGTATATTGACGAGTAATAATATTTATAAATGTATTGATTTTGGTATAGAAGAGTCCCAACTTAACACGAAATTTTCTAACCAGTCGGGACATTTAAAAAAATCTGCCATCATAAAATTGCGTATTGTGTGTTTAAAATATATATTTTTTAATTCCTACAAAATCATTAAAAATTAAAGAATGAAAAATTACACATAGATAACACTTGTAGCCATTGAATTAAATTATTTTAAACAAAGAAATCGTTTATTTGTTTTTATATATATTTTTTAATATACTCTTATAAGTAAGCCTTTTTTGTCATAAATTATGTACGATAAACTTCCACTTTGAATTTTCACAAACAAAGTAAAAAAATGAAAAGATTAATGAATAATTAGAATTTTAATCTTCATATCCGCTAAAGATTACATTGATTCATAAACATTTGTTTTAATGGATACATTGTACATTTTTATACCTACATTTTACAAAATACAATAATTTATATCACTTGTTATCTACGATAGAATTTAATCCAGCGGAAATTTTAAATATTATATTTTTTATTAACATACCTCTTGTCTACTTCTCTTTTTTATATTTATAATTATTTTTTAATCATCGCAGTATAACATGAAATATTTAATTTATACAATATATTCCTAAGCGACAAAAATTGACAGCGACAAAAAGCGACAACACCTTTTAAACCAATCTTCAATTTCAATCACAGGTTGTGATCTTACCCCTAGTACAAATGTTAAACTATTGGGTGTTCATTTAGATTCAGATCTTTCTCTTCATTCTCAGGTCAATAAAACGGTAAGTGCTGGTTTCTTCCATCTCCGACAGATCAAATCCGTGCGGAGAAATATTCCTATAGATGCAACGTAAGCTCTTGTAAATGCTTATGTCGTTTCGCGTCTAGATTACTGTAATGGAATATACGCAAATCTCCCAAAATATCAAACTAATAAACTTCAATCTGTTTTCAATGCAGCAGCAAGGCTTATTACGGGAGTAAAAAAATATTCTCACATCTCACAACATCTTCGAGATTTACACTGGTTAAAAAGCCCAGAGAGAATAAAATACAAGCTGTGCTGGACAGTATTCAAATCCCTTTATAAAATGGCTCCAAAATACCTATCGGACCTTTGTATTAGGGAAAATACATGTCAAAGAAAATCTACTCTTAGGTCAGCATTTGATTCAGGAAGAGGAAAACTTGTCGAAATCCGGCGCTCCCCAAACACTAGATTTGGAGATCGTGCTTTTGCCGCCGCCGGCCCCTCTGCCTGGAACCAATTGCCTTCAAACTTACGAATTATCGACAGTCCCAGTCAGTTCAGATCCCAACTAAAATCCCACTTCTTTAGACTATCATACCCTCAATTTTAAATCTGGAAATATAATATATCACTTAAGTTTAGTTAGAATGTAAGTTTAGATATACAATTGTAAAGTGTTTTTTTACAAAAATGGCGCTATATAAATCAGCCAAATATTATTATTACTAAGCAGCAAAAGTGCTGGTATGAGGGGATATAATTTATGTATTTATTTATTTTTATTTGTTTATATTTCCATACATATATTTACATAGAATTTCAATTAAAAAAATACACTTTAAAAAAATACATCTTTAAATTAAGCTATAACATAAATTGGAAAAATGCCCACAAAGACTTCAGCGCCTGAGCGAGGGCCATTCCTTTTTTAATTATCAATAAGTTTATAGCATATAAATATGGTATGACATGACCACGAAAAAAAAAGAAAAGTAAAACAAAATAAACATATGCTGATATTGAATGAATGAACAAATCAATGATTTATGATTTTTGCTATTTCGAATATACCGCGTTTTTTTTATTTTTATTATTTTTCTACCTAAGTATGTTAAGTATTAAAATGCCAAAGTTATTATATAGAATATTTATAAAACAACTGTGTAATATGTATCGATATATTCTTATTATATTATTTCATAATTTTGTAATAGAACACTGTATGTTAATTGTTTTTATGATTATGTTTATAAAAGGCATATTACAACAGAGATGAGGAACATTTAAGAGAAGGTAATATATAAGTCTAGAAGGTAATATCTCTGTTGTAATATGTTAATATAAACAGCTCCCCAGGGAGTTGAATCCAGTCCCTGTCTACAAAAATTTGGACAAACTCAAAATATTGTTGATAAATTACCTGGTCCATGAAGAAGTATAGAAATTGAAAAAATAACATTTTCAGGCGTTGCCTAGTATGCAGGTGAAATAATTCAATTAGATGAATCTCACTCGCATAAATAAAGGTTTCAGCTCTTCAACTTCACAAACATCAACAGATGAAAGAATTGAAGGAATATAGATGTTCAAATATAGACAGAATGTTGAATGTTACACAGTGTGTAAAGTGGCCACTTAAACCAGCCATTGACAGGTCATAAGCCCTGTAGATGCCTAGACTTCTATATAACCTTCTCTTAAATGTTCTTCATCTCTGTTGTAATATGTTAATATAAATAAATATTATGAAAACAGGATTTGTTTGCAGTATGCATTTTGTTTTTAAATTTCATTTTAAAAAAAAAAGGTGTCCATCTGTTACTTCCATGCTAATCCAAGACCTCAGTACTAATTAAAACTGAAACAGGGATTTAATGTTTTGTAATTCCTTAGTTAGAAGATTGAAGGATCTTGGGCCAACATGTAAGGACTGCCTCTGTGCGAACTTGGTTCTGCATCCTGGAACTGACAGTACACTATCGGATCTATTGCTAATACGGTTTAAATTATTACCAAATAATTACCTATTTAAGTGAACATATTTCAGGCACTATATAAATATATATTTTTACGACACTAATAAAAGTCGATAAAATAACATCGCATATAACTCGTCACATGGGCTGTAAGAACAGTTTTTTTAACGTGTTTTTAGGTGCGTATTTGTTTTGTATATCTTTTAAATGATTAGAAAGTGGATTGTAGAACCACTTTATTGCTGTATACACAAAACTGTTTCTTTTTCTGTTAGTCCTAAGTTGTTCGTAAGTAAAATTATTTGATTGAACATTGCTAATTAATGACGTAAGGAACGCGGACTAATTGTTTGCGGTCATTCCATTGGCTTGTTTCGATCATATGATGTCGATATGGCAAGTAGGTAGAACATACCGAGGAAGATACATATAGCACAGAAAAGATGAAGATAGCGTTTATAATCGAGGCACAGGTCCTCATCCAGCCTTTTGCATCGCGCCTCTAGTTGCATTCGTTCTAGGCTGAAAAGGGGACAACGCATCATCAAATGAGGGACATCTTGGAGTGTCTCATCATCACATGGACACCTTTTGATTTCTGAGAGTTAAAAGCCTGTCTGTTACAACTCAAGCAATCGAGACCTACGGAATTTAAAGTGATATTTTTAGTTGTTTGTACATACATAATCCACCAAAAATGCAGGAAACAGTGACCAAAATAAAATAAGTAATGGAAAAACTGTCGAACAATGACAAATTATATTGTACGAACGAAGATATTATTAAATAAACACGACAATTTTCTTAAGTCTCTGTAAATGTATTTTTAAAATAAAATTAAGAAAAAAATCTACTGTATTGGGGAAAATCCAATAGAGGTTGCCTTAGATCGTAAGAATATTTTTGATATTAATATAACTGCGATTGACTTTTAAGATAGGTTTTAGATACGTTTCAAGATACATTATCATCAAATTACGATTTGAATAATATAAAGTGTTTATCCATGCACGTAGCATCGTGGTGGAATATTTGCGAGATATGATTTTATAGGTACTATGTGTGGCGTGGTAAACGCACAAACAATTTGACTAAATACGCATATACAAGTAATTAGATTTCTTAAATGACTAGTTTTAGGTAGCTCTTGGTAAGCAAAAGATGTTACCCGGGCTCGCATTATAGTAGGAAATAAACAGTCATCTTCATTATGGTATTTTCACAAATCGAGAATAACCTTAAAAATGTATTAATATTCCGGAGTCGTGTAAACACGCGATTACTGTCTAAAAAGTGCATTTTATTGACTTTTATTAGAACTTTTTTGCTGCTGGTAAGCCACGTGACAACACGGGACCGGGACACAACGCATAGTTATTATAATCACGTGTTTACACGGCTCCGGGATACAAAGCACAATAAAAGGAGTTAGACCCTGTATATGTGCGAACATTGCAATGTGGCTGTCCATAAAGGCCAATGTTGGCAAAACTATCATACAAAAATGACTTATTAAATAGTAAAAAATAAATATGAGCAGTTTCAATTGATTTAACCCAGTATTTTCATTATTATGACACTTTTAAGAAACCCTTCACAAAGCATGAAATTTCACAAAAATGGGCCGGGCACAGGGTACATTCTACGTGCATTCGGCCGGTGCTCAAAATGTTAAGTATTAAATATTTATAGTGGATTTTTACAATTCAAATTATGTAACTATGAATGTAAAAGTACAAGTTCATTCATAATTTTCGAGTTTAAAAGCGATCACATAGAAACCGGTTCGCATTTGGCGTCACGCCACTAACGTCACACGTCATGCCAGTCGAGAAGTGAGCTTCTAACGAACAATACGTACAAGTATGTTGCGTAAACGTAATGCATGCCGTTTATCCCACAGGGCGCGAAACGTCTCATTTTTAGATAATTAAAAATATGCGTATTTTAAACCTCTGCAGAAAATTTATCCAATGTCGCGCGGAAAAAATAAGGAAACGGTTACCATCGTGTTTTTTTGTTTATTAAAAAGATCAAACCTGAAAAAATTATATTTATAAAGTAAACTCAAATTTTTATTTACATAAAACAATTTTAGTCTTAAATTACTCATGATAAACTATTTGATTTTACAAAATAGGTTTGTTTTTCATACCCACTGGAGACGGGATTCTCAGACCCTGTAAATACGAAAATTATCGATTACGCGGTAAATAAATTTTGTACGTGATTTTCTTTCAATGTTTTTTTTAAATTAGCTTTAATTCAAGACATAAATGAAAATTATCGGACCAAATTTAAAAGAATTTTCTTTAATTAAGAATCCTTGGTTTTCACTTTCAAATAGTTTTTAAAAATTAAATTTATCATGGTATTTACCATTCTTGGTAATATTAGCCAGAAACACGCGATATTTACAAATGTTAAATGGGAGCAAAACAATATTACAGAAAACAAGGCAGAAAAATCAGATAAACCTTAAACAATTAAAAAATACATAGAACATATTAGATATTAAAATACAAAAATCGCAATAATAAAATGCCAATTTAGAAAAAAAACCCAAAACCTTGATAATACGTATTTTATAACAAAAATATAAAATGGAAACTTATTTGACATAGGTATATTATTCTAGAGATAAAGATAATTAATGAGAACTTATTTCTATTTGAGCTTAAAATATTATTTACAGATACAACAATAATTATTTGATGGATTATATTTGACAATAATTCGTCACGTTGGGGAAACAAGGTTCTATGTAGATTCATAACTTTTTTTTGAGACATGAAAGTTTAAAACGAAGACATTATTTTAGATAATATTTTTTATTAATATTGTCTTAATAAACTTAATATAAATTATTGATAGAATTGATATAAGAACAAACCTTTTGAACTTTTTCAAAGATGGTTAGTGGTAATTTTATTAATTTATTCATGCATTTCATAATATATACAGTTTTTTGTTCAATTTGCCCAGCTGTATGAGACAGTACTTATGATTTTCTTGTTATATTACTTTAAAATATTTTATTATTTCATTTTGTTTTTTACATTTATTCTTAAACTTTCTACTGAATATTCTTTATAATTTTGAGGTTAATTTTAAAAATATAAATCTTGTATAATTTTTAGGTTTAATTTTTTTAATAAATCATTGGGAAATTTATGTTTTGAAAAACAAAAAAATAATAATAATATTAAGCCAAATATGTTTGCTATACACTTGTGGAGCAGTTGATTCAATATTGGTTTGGGCGAATGAGACAATCCATTTTACTTCTACCTAGCTCCACTATCTATTTTTTAGAGCCCTTTTAAACATTTTCTCGATATTTGATAGTGGAAGTAGGTTATAGATTTTAATGAAATAATACTCAAAATCTCTGTCCGAAAGTGGCATTAGTTTGTATTTGTTTATGTTGTCTTTGTGTTGAGGATCTATTGATTATATTATTTGTATGTGATGTATTGTAGGGGTTATGTCTTTCATTTGAGTAAGAGTAGTTTTTGAATATGAAAGTGAGTATTGTTTTAGCGTATAATTGTTTTGGTGTCATAAGTTGTGATTTGTGGAATATTTCTTCAGTAGATGTCTGTGTCGGGACTCTGAGTATTATTTTAATTATGGATTTTTGTGCAACAAATACACTATTTAAAACTGTGTCACTCGCACCACCCCATCCGATGATACCGTACTCCAATATATCATCGTCATCGTTTATATCAATGCACTGTCTCCGAAGCTATTGTAATATATTTTGATAAGCTACTTTCGTCGCAGGGTCACCTGAATGACAATAAAAACATAAACGTATTATTTGTTTTGTTTCGTGACAATTGTGTTATTGTTTATTCTTGTCACGTCGTACAATGTGTTTGGCTGTTGGTAAAATCGTGCTTCTACTATCGCCAGTATCGACAGTTATGTTGTGTTTTATTATTCGTTATTTACCGTTACGATATGTGGCGAACCTTTTTTTTTTTCAGGTTCAGTGCCGGAATACAGCGATTATTGGCAAAAAATAAAAGTAAATACATGCAATACAAAATAAGGACAATTCTTCTCAAAAATTTAATTAGCGAAGTGGCAACATTATCGAGTCTTTTTTAAAAATCAAAAACTTTGTTCCAAAAACGGATAAAAGTCTAATGTATGAAGCCTATGTAAAAACTAAAATATGTTATACGCAACTACTATGGGGAGCAGGATATCAAAATGACATAAACAGACTACAAAATAAAATACTAAAGTTAGTAAATGACCTTACCTATCTAACTGCATCTAGAGAACTTTTTAAACAAACTAAGTAATTAAATATAACTGAACTCTTTCAACTAGAATCATTATAATTTATTTATAAATTAGCCACTAATGTAATTGTAGACGAAGAACTAAAACTTGTAAAAAAATGTAGTCATCATGGACATAATATAAGAATATCAGAAAAATATCATATACAACTTTCTAAAACAAGACAAGGACAATCAAGACTAATAAACCAAGGACTGAAATTATACAATAAACTACCAGACAAAACTAAACAAAAGACTCAGACAAACTTTTCAAAAGATGTAAAAAATATTATTTTGAATATAATATAATGAGTATGAATAAAAAATGTTTATATTATTTTTGTAAAATGAATGTAATAATCCGTAAGGGTTATTCAATAAATTTTCAAATAAAAAAAAGTATTTTACATCGTATTTAATTGCAAGAAAATAAGCCTAGCAACTTCTCTAGGTACAAAAATACCTGTTCTAAAACTACATTAACAATATATATATACTATAAACACTTTAATAATATACTATAATAACAATAATAGTACTTCACTGTAATAAAAATAAAGAAATAACAAAAATAAAATACTAAAAACATTTATGAACAATAATAAAAATACGTATATACGTAGTTTTATTCCACTTTTATTTATAAATTTTTACCAGCAACCGGGTTTCGTCGTGACCGACATCGTCAGACTGGTGGGAGACTTAACAAATTGCTATGTTAAGTGCGGGGTTTTAAATCATGATTTTATATAATTATGGAAATAAAAGAGTTTAAATTAAAATAATTTAAGTATAATGTATAAGTAACTATCTACGTATTTTTATTATTATAATTAAAATGCAGTTCCACCAAGATGTTTGTAGAAAAACTCAATCTATTTATAAACAAGTTGAAATTTTTAAAACAAAGATAAGAAAAATATAAAATAAAATGAAATATAAAATATATCACAAAAAATCAATTAAATAAAATGAATAATTAAAAAAACTCTTGCAAGAATGTTAAGACTATATAACAAAATTGAAAAAAAGTTAACATTGACATTTATCATGATAGAGAAAATGATTATAAATAAAAAATTACCATGTTTCTTAAATCAAATGCCTAATCTTTATTTTTGTGTATGTAAATTAATTTAAGTTTATTTTACTACATCTTGTATGTTCTTATTTCCTCTTTTTTTTTCTTAAAAAAAAATCCGATTCTGAGGAGCCACTCTTTAACTTCGCTGGGAATTTATTTCTGGAAGAATGAGTAATCTCTCAAGGTAGCTTATTATAGCATCGAGGTTCCTATAAAATTTGAGTGGCTTTGGGCAAAAATTGTCTTCATTTGAGGAACTACAAGACTACCTTTAGTTATAGCTCTGGTTTTTTTGGAGTGTATTTTAACTAGTTGAAGTTTCTCATCATGGACATTTTTTAACAGGGTCATTATAAATAATAACTTTAAGTCATTGAAGTCAATATACAATCAAATATAGATATTGATGAATTGAAAGAATGGTTTGATGATAATATTTTGTCTCTGAACACCGAAAAAACATACTACATCACTTTCACATTGAAAGAACAAGTTATACCTCCTGTAAATATTTGTACCCCCACTATAAAATGCAATGAAGGATATTAGTTTCATAATGATAAAGGGTATTTTCACAAGTCGAGAATAACATTAAAAATCTAATATATATTTGAAGTGGATTTTTACGATACAAATTATATAACTATCAATGTATTCAAAACAAGTTTTCATTTATAATTTTCGGGTTTAAAATGAGCACATACAGATGGCTCGCGGTTGGCATCACGTCATTTTGACGTCACACGTTATGACCTCCGACTGCGCTTCTAATAAGCATGCCTACAAGTTTGGCACCAAAACGTCATACGTGCCGTTTGTCCCATAGAGCGCGGAACGTCTCGTTTTCGGATAATTCGAAATATGCATATTTTAAACCAATGTAGAAAATTTATCCGACGACGCACGAAAAAAACGCGTTTGGCAATTCTAAAGTATCTGATAGCATTTTAAAATAATATCAAGCTTTGTTTGTGCTCTCCTATAAACTTCGCGAAATGCAGATTTGATAGTATACGTAGGGACCGTCGATTTATTTGCTAAGGTAGATTGATTTAAGTGCACCCGGTAGCTCAATCACAAATCGACGTGCTAATAAGCGACGTGATAACAATTTCTTACCATGGTTGCTTATCGTATTCGCGATCAAAATTGAACATCCGTGAACACCTAATATTAAAAAATATTTACGTTTTGCGACGTATAATCCTGTTGCGCAATCACATATTTGAATTTCGCCGGTGTATATATGGAAAATATTCCAAAGCTGCTGTTTTTATTTATTTATTTATTATTTATCCCGCTGTTTATTGCGTTTAGCCGGTGGCTGGCAAGCTAAATGTCAAGAAAAGCTGTAATTTAATTTTCCCTTTTTGGTATTAAATAGTAAGGAGTATTCCTTACTATTTTGCAAATGCAATATATTGGAAGATTTTTTATAGTAAACGCCGATTATTCGCCAGTGTACTGTATTTATTTATGAGGAAAACAAAAAACAAACCGACACGAGCGTTGACTTATGACTGAGATAACTTAAACATGTTCATTATTAAAACTTTAATTATTAAAACTTAATTTTTACGAATATAAAAAAAATCGTGTCAATACATTCGTTTGAAAATGCCCTAACAAGGCGAAACAATTGTCACGAAATTTTTGTTTTTATATTTGTAAAAATAAAATAAAGTGTTCAGTAGACTCAAATCAGTGTTTGATTTCTAATATTACAAGTTTAAATATGGAGTTCTACAAAATAAACACCAAATCAATCAATATGTTTATTGTTGTTCATTGTGATCGCTCAAATGCTTGGCATGTTTTTAAGGACGACGATAGTTGTTTGTGATTGAGCTTCTGTTCCCGGCATTCATCCTCCTTTCAATATCTTTATCAGATACACAAATTCCTCTAGCTGCGTTAGCACAATCCCATTAACCGTGATCTCACTGTTAGTCATTTTTGTAGTCAATAGTAAGTGCAATGTTGATGATAAGATTGAATGATTTATGAAATTAAACATTGGGAAAATGAGTTGATCAGAGTTGTTTTAAGTTCTAAGGCGGTGGCGGTAGTAATTGGAGGCATTAAGGTGTTATTGCACAATATTTGGGTAGAGTCGGTTATATTTCAACATTTTACGCAACAAACAAGAAACTGAAGTAGGCAACAGTTTCATATATATGACAATGTGGCACTTGAGAAATATCACGTAGTCCGCAACTTCGACAACAAAGAACTACAATTAGTACTACTGTTTACCCATTTCCTCGCAGGGGTAGGCAAAGAGGATGGACCGCCACACACATCCATCCAGACATACATTTCTAACTTCTTCCACATCCATCTTGTACATTTTGCCATACATGCCCTTCGGTTATGTCTGCTTTTGACATGACCAGAGTTTGGTTTATCTGATCACGCCACGTCTTTTTTGGTCGTCCTCGTGCTTTTAAAAAAAATAAAATATCTGAGAGTTGCCCTATTATTTACTTTGATTATAATATACAAGGTTTATATTTTTAAAAAGTGGATTTTTCTGTGTTGAGATCAGGAGGGATATACTAATGTGGGCCAATCAGGAACTTCTCAGCATTTGTGGGGAGAAAACCGCTTAAAACTCTTCAGGAGAAGCCGGCCTGTTGGCAGTAGTCAACAGGCCTTCCGTTCCACTAGTGTTCAGCATTTTGTTCCCTACTTTGGTTTATTTTACCAATTGCCTGCACTATATTGACCATGTATGATACTACCTCTCGTGTGAGTTCTTTGTTACCTATCACCGATGAGATGTTGTATAGATCTTCACTCAGGCTTCTGCATCGCGCCTCCAGCTGTTGTCTTTGAAAGCTGAAAAGGGGGAAATGCATCAACAGGTGAGGGACATCTTGAGGAGTTTCATCGTCGCATGGGCAGCTGTCGATCTGGAAGAACTTGAAGCGATACAGGTAGCTCATGAACGCACCATGACCCGTAAGCATCTGGGTGAGCTCGTAGCCAGCATTCTGCATGCGTCTTCGTGCTACGTTACCGTATCTTTTCATGATTTATTTATTTAAACGCCTTTTGGGCTTTTACATGTTTTACATACATATATACAAATAAAGACAGATATGTATTTTACAAAGAAGTAGCAAAAAATATATAAATGATTTTTAGAAGAAAAAGAAAAATATCATCTTTACATATTAGTATAAAAGTGGAAAGAACAGAAGTGCATTTTTAAATATGAAGACAGAAATGCATTTTACGCAAAGAAAGGAGCAAAAATAAAAATGAATTAAGAAGAGAAAGAAAAATGAAAATTAAATAAAAAATAAATAGAAATTATTACATATTAGTAGAAAATATATTAGGATACATAATAATACATACTATATGTATGTAGTGGAGAACAGGAGTACATTTTTGCGTATAGGTTGTATTAAAATAATCTTAAAATTAGAAGAAGTTAGAAAAATACTTATTTAGAATACATATTTAAGTCAATAAACGGTAAAAAATTGAAACCAAATTATTTAGGTATTACAATTTGAAGATAGTAAATTGATACACTACCTTTTAAAATTCAAAAGTGTTATATTAAATATATCTACGTCATTTGCGTATTCTGGCGAGTGTGCACTGTAGTTTGTTGTAGATACATTTATGGAAATTATATCCAAAATGGTTAAGCAATCGTTTTGTGTAATTTTAATCTCATTTTAAACTTTATTCATACATCATTATCGCAATTTCCTTTACCGCGCCAAGTGGTGCACAGGGCACTGCATTAGTGCGCCAAATGCAGCGTATTTCATTCATCTGTTAAATTATGGTAAGGTGATCAGGCTTCAGAGCTTCGATTACGACAGGATGTCAACAGTTATGTTCGATTGTCTATAAAGTAAAATTAAATTTTCTTTATTAAAATATGCATATTTGTGTAACAACAAAATAAAAATAAAACAAAAATAAAGAAAAACAAAACTACTATTAGGATCCAAATTGCGGTCCGTAAAGACGCGCACTCCGGATAAACATAATACAGATATCAATTTGTGTCCACGAAATTAAAATATTCTGGAATATCATAAATACGCAATTACTTTTACATTTTTTACATGCAGAAGCAGAAAACACGGTATGTACACACTGCCGATTGCGACACGGTATAAATTACTATAGTCCTTAAAATATAACTTGATTAGAATGACAGCTGTCAAACTAATTTCATTAGTGATGAGAAATTACTGATCACTGATCAAATCGATTTTATCAGTTATTTCACGCAATCATGAAACTCTGTTTCCGAAAATTGACATAAAAAACGCAAAAACATGCCTATTATAGTGTGTTTAACACAATTATTCACCAAAAAATAAGACATTTATACTTTTTCATGAACAACATCAAATGAATTATTTTTTTATTCCATCAATTTATCCCATCTATCTTTTTTTCAAAATTATGTAACCTTGTAAGAACGTCTTTAATAATTGGGTTTATTTTAGTTTTCTTTTAGTTTTAAAGCTGATTTTATATATTAATGTTGATTTATGTTTCAAGCATTGTATTAAAAAATTAAATTATCACGCCAGATACAAATGATTTTTCGTGTGTCAATATAAATAACTCCTTTGACGTTACTACAAAGTTATGTCGTCACTTTTTCTGACAACTGTCATTCTAATCATGTTACATTTTAAGGACTATGGTGCATAAACACCAGGGTTGCCAATGTGTGGGAAATTTCGCAAATTGCGGGGAATCTCAACTCGATTGGGGATTTTGTGGGGATTGGTATTATGCGGGGAAAATGCGGGAATTTTAACTTTTTACCATTTATTAATTATTTATCTTTAGCTAACACATCGACAGTTTGATGGTAAGTGATTAAAACATCAATTACGATGAATGAAATCGATATTTTTTAATAGCAACACATCAACTTCAAATAATAATTCGGGATCCCTTTTTTAACCGAAAATGAAAACAATGAACGTCAAATGAGCACATTAGGTACTTACGACTGCTTACGTTTTGTTTTATTATCTTTCAAAATAGTAACGGTTTTGTGAAAAAATTGATAAATGGTTGTTAAAAGTTGTTGACAAAAAAGCGCAGGATAATCCTAAAGTAGAATATTAGCTATATTAGTTTAAATTCTTTTTAAGAGCCCACAAACGTCCCATCGAAATATCGAGGATCTATTTTGTTTGAATTTAAAAAATGTTGTAATTTTATCTATGGGTACATAAATGGTAAAATTACCGGTGGTGGACCCTCGCTACACTCACGATTCTAGCCAGTTTGTATTTCATGTTAATTTATTTAACACTTTATATACATATACAATATATATACATATACAATATATATATACATATACAATATATATACATATACAATATATATACATATACAATATATATACATATACAATATATATATACATATACAATATATATACGTATACAATATATATACATATACAATATATATACATATACAATATATATATACATATACAATATATATATACATATACAATATATATACATATACAATATATATACATATACAATATATATACATATACACTATATATACATATAAGGGCGGGCATATTGCCTAAAGGCAATTTCTTCCCACCTACCCAAACGGTTCAGTTTGAGAAAATTACAAATACATGGACATATTGAATCTTACAATTTTATACAAAATTAAAAACAAAGATTAACAAAATAAAAATAAGTATATAAAAAAATAACACTATACTATGAAGAGAGAAGAAGGATAAAAGAACAATTTAAATATTAAGATAGTGACATTTCAATCTTGACTTAAATGTCAATAAAGAAGGGGCGTCTCTAACATTAGTGCGTAGATTATT
This sequence comes from Micrasema longulum, assembly GCF_059751315.1. NCBI lineage: Eukaryota > Metazoa > Arthropoda > Insecta > Trichoptera > Brachycentridae > Micrasema > Micrasema longulum. Next base: position 73,984 of record NW_028278842.1, read on the forward strand.
CCACAATCGAGCGGCTACTACCGTGAAAGAGGAGGCAAGAAAATTAGAGCGGTGACAGGGTGTTAAAGGGGTTCTCTCGTTACTAGAACCAAGAGATAGTCCGTGTTGTGAAAGAGGTTGGAAAAGCTCTCTCAGATAAACAGGCGAAGTGGGATTGGAAGATATTGTGAAGAAGTGATAGAATGTGAATGTGTCTTCTATGCCTGATACTGAGCCAGTGTAGTTGCGTGCGATACTCGGTTATGTGGTCAAATTTGCGAAGATCAAAGATATAACGTATACAAATATTCTGCAATCGTTCTAACTTATCAAGTAATTCAGAGTTAGCATCTGGATAACATACATATACGAGTATATATTTTTATAAAACTGTTTTTTCTTTATTGAGATAATTATGTGGGGAATTTGTGGGGAATAGACCGTGAAAACCTACGCACCTTCATAAAATCCCTTTGTAAAGCACTCTTGAGGTATTATACTACGAAAACAGCGCCATATAAGTTATCAAAAATAATTATTGTTATTACATGTTTCAACTTTTCAGGACCTTTCCCCTGTGCAGAGTTAGGACATAGACAAAACAGACAACTAAAATAAAATATCATTTTTTAAGTTTCCTTATGAGTGGTGCTTCTTTAAAGTTGTTGAGTCTTTTTTTAGATTCACGGGTGGGACGTTATCGGGAATCAACCCCAGGACACTATGAATAGTATATATTTAAAATATTTAATATCACGAAGCAGACTAATAAAAAAAATATTATATCATATCGGTAACCAGCCAGCCAATCTTATCATTCGACCTCGAAACAAAGAAACAAACCAATTAAAATTTAACTTGGTACATACCCGCTCATTAACAGGTGGAATAAGTAACTTGTAAATCTAGGAAATAATTCTGTTTTATCAGTAGATAGTATTCGTAGAACGTACTATTATATACTCCTGCTTTGCCCGATATTATTTCTGCGAAGATGTGATTATAAATTTGATAACAATTGTGATTAACGACTCTGAAGATTAGATGGTAGATAAATCATTAAACGAAGTTATAAGTAGGTACTGCGATTCATTTTAATGTAAGTTAACGAGTTAATGTAAGTACTAAGTACATAATACCATCGTCTTGGTAGTAATTATATATTTTTACGTCTCTTGGGGTAGTTTTTCGATACAGGGTTCTCCTGCAGCTCAATCGCGAATAACTATCGACGTGCTAATAAGCGACGTGATTACAATTTCTCACCATGGTTGTTTATCGTATTCGCAACCACAATGCAACATCTGTGAACATCTAATATTAAATGACAAAATATTTACGTTTTGCGACGTACAATCCTGCTGCGCAATCACATATTTGAATTTCACCGGTGTAAATATGGAAAATATTCCAAAACTGCTAATTTTGATTTATGTTTTATCACGCTATTTATTGCATTTAGCCGGCGGTTGTTTATTTTTTTTATTTATTTTTATTTAAGAAGGTAAACACGAACAGAAAATATAAAAGGAAAAATAATGAAACCCACTAAACCGCGAAACCGGCTCGTCAGCAGGTTTCCTATTTTTCCTTTACAGAGAAAAACGCTATATTAAACGTTATAAAAATTATATAAATTTAAAAAGTAATTTACACATTATTTAGAACTAAGAGCATACGTATTTTTACACGAAATTTATTTACAAAAAATTAAATAGATGAATGTTAACATAAAATAATAATCAATTTTTGTTACATATTAGCCATTTAATTTATTTTAAAAAAAAGTTTTGTCAACATTTTCTTTTAAGATTTGCTTAGGAATCTTATTAATAATTTCAGTAATTGTATAATGAAGTGTTCTTTGGCCATACTTGTTTACAAACCTTGGTACTGACAAGCCTTTACATTGTGCTAGCCTTGTATTATGTGTATGTATATATACCTTTTCTGGTAGTTACTATCAAATCGATATCTAGTAACAAATTTGAGCCATAGAATAGCATTTACGGACAGGCACCCTTGCTTTTAAAAAGTTCGGGTACCTCTTCCTTATCAATTCTAGCTGATCTGTTAATTAATTTAAGAGCCGAGATTTGTAAAGATTGAATTTGTTTAATGTTGGTTTTACAATAAGGCCCCAACTGGTAATACCGTACCTAATTATTAATTCCGCTAATGATTGATAAATAAGTCCTAATGTTTTTATTGGTTGGCAAGCCAAATGTCTAATAAATGATAAATAAGTCCTAATGTTTTTATTGGTTGGCAAGCCAAATGTCAAGAAAAGAGATGCCATAGTAATTGTAATTTAATTTTATCTTTTTTGTATTTGATACTCCTTACTATTTTGCAAATGCAATATATTGTATGATTTTTAAAGTAAACGCCGATCATTCGCCAGTGTACTGTATTTATTTACGAGGAAAACAAAAAAACAAACTGACACGAGCGTTGACTTAGAGATTACACACGCGTTGACTTATGACTGCGATAACTTAAGCATGTTCATTATTCACCTGTGTTACACAGTGTGTAAAGTGGCCACTTAAACCAGCCAATGGCAGGTCACAAGCCCTGTAAATGCCTAGACTTCCATATTCCCTTCTTAAAAATGTTTTCCCCCTCTGTTGAAATAAATTTAAATATGAATGACTCCCTAGGGAGGAGATCCAGCCACGAGCCAAGGATTGAAGGAAAAAAAAAAGCTAACCCTCCCTTTTGTTAGGACTGTCACACTAAGCCAAAATTTAAAAAAAGTTTATAGTATCATCACCGCCATGAAATTTTGCAATTTTGAAATTACTCCGCCCCTGACCTCACGAGTTGTGCTGACATTTAAAAGTAAGACCCCGTAGCTGTCAAAATACAATAAACGTTGAAAAAATAGCTACCCGGACACCGGAAATTTATCGCAAAACATCACAACGCTATAATAGATAAATATCACATAGTACGAATACGGATAAAAATATATTAAATGGATTTAGAATGATTAATTGTACTTTAAAAATCAATACGGATATTGTGGAGAAATGTTTTCATACATAAATGTAAAAAAGAAATTAAATAAAAATACAAATACGTTCGTAGAAAAACGCGACGTGTTTGGCCTTGGTTGTTGTGACATCAAGATTTGTGATATTATTCTACATAAATTTCAACGGTCAGGAACAAATAAACATGAATCGTGACGTATCGTAATCGTGAAGGCGTGGCCGATGGAATCGCCGTTTTTGCGGGAATTGAAAATTACAAATTTAAAAGTATTTTTCATGCTACTAATAATTAGCAAAAAACTTTTTTTTTACTGGACCTTTATTATTTTTAATGTTAAAAAAGTAATATTTCCCTATTGTTTGGTTATTGTTCACAAGAACCTGTGACGTTTCAAAGTAGTTAATTTTTATTATTTTCGCAATACGTTTTCGAGAAACTTCGCTGTACGATTAAATGTACTAATCTTTACCGCGTTTAAGAAAATATTTTTTTATTTATTTCATCAAATTTCCCGGAGCACTAAAGTTCCTCATTGACTATAAAGTAAAATCAATTTACCTGTACCGAAATGTGTATATTTCAAACATGTTCAATTGCTGGTTACCGACGAAGATACTTAAAAATTTTATACAAATATACATATTTTCATCGAGAAAATTCGATTTTACGAGTACTTTATAGACGAATCGAAAATAACTCTGTTAACGTCCCATCGTAATTGAGGCTCTGAAGCCTGATCACCTTGCCATTATTTAACGGAATACGCCCCATTTGTTGCACTAATGCATTACCCTATGCACCACAAAACGTGGTAAAGAAAATTGTGATGATGATGATGTATGAATAAAGATTTAAAATGAGATTAAAATTACACACAACACAAAATGATTACAACCGTTTTGGAAATAATTTCCAATGATGAAAATAATTGTGAAACAATTAATCATTTTTAATTCCCCCTTTCACAATATAAAAGATAGTAGGTAATATTTATTTCAAGAGAGTTATGCATTTCACAATTGCATGAAAAGGCTACATGATAATTTCAATAAATTTTCCTACGACTTCGTATAATAATTCATATTTTATCTAAACGAAGTGCAACATGATAGTTTATTACAATTATTCTAGGTACCTACATTGTAATTAATCGTTTAATTAATTTAAAAAACAAACATTTTAATTTATACAGAACACCCGAGTGCTGGATGTAAATGAGTCGAGTTGTGGTCCCGTGGTAGGGAGGCACACTCCAGGTCAAAATTCATGGTTCGCTCTCTGCTTTACAATACAGTACTCTCTCAGAAGTCGCGACGAAATATTCACCAAGTTGAAGTCTGCGAAAGGCCAAGTTCTTGTGCACAGCGAGAAATCGACTGCCACGGGTTTTGCTGTACACTTTCACGGACAGCGGCGATGTTCTCGGCCGATCTTGCGTTCCTTGAACGTACAGGTGTTGACCGATTGATTACCAAACCGGTCGTCTCAAATTTGGGCACCAAACGTTGAAGAGTTGACTGTGAAGGGCCACCAAGTCTACCGTAAAATGAGCTCAATGCGCGCAACGTTTACACTAACACTCATTTTGATACTAAATTTTTATCATTTGAACGTGCTGTTCAATTGTGTAACTTGCCATGATGATTTGACATAAGTAGCTGAATAATAAAAAAAAATATTTGACTGATGTGATCAAAACAAAATGGCCGCCACGGGCCGTCCAAATCTACCCGCGCCAATTGAAAACCCCTTTACTTTGAACTATGTCACAAGTTCTTAAAAATCAAGCAATGATAGAGTGATGTATCTCAGAGTAATAATTTGCTAGAGAAGCCCTTCAGCTCTATTGAATAAAACAAAAGTGTTCCATATTTTTTGTTTGGTTTTTAGTTGAACAACAAACGTGTAACAGACGATTTCAGTTTGCGCTTGCAATTCATGACCTGAGTTCCTACGGCCCGTTGTATTACTGTAAACTGTAGGTAACTTAGTCTTAATGTCCCCTTTCGCGTGACAAGAAATAAGTATTTATTCCACCTGCCAGTCAGTACCACTAACTATGCACAACACTCTTTCCTCTATCGTTCTTGCTCAAACTATAATGATTTTTTTTCATCTATTGATATATTTAACATGCCCCGTAATTTATTTAAAAATAAATTAAGACTCATTTTTTCTGGCTGCGATACGCTCCCACTTGCTATTTAATGATGCTCACGCTTACACACACTTGAACACTTACTCCCACATAAATACACCTCTACACTTACTCTCATACGAATATGATTTTTTGTTCTTATTATTTATTTGGATTACAAACAGCTACATTTACCATGATTAAAAAACAAAAAATACACACAAACAAACCCTTTTGTTGTGCCAAAATTTAATAAGTATGATTTTTATTTAGAAACTTCGCTGGTCTGTCTTTAAACCTTATCATTTTTATGTTATTATATCATTGTTGACTGTTTGTTTCTGTAAAATAAATAAATAATTTCGTGGTTGATAATCATATAACGGTTTTCGTCCGTATGGGTGACTCTATTAGCCAGTGGCGTATTATTACTCTAAGGCTGTTATAAAATTCAAATCTAAAAGAGAAAAACCAAAAAAAAAAAATTTAAATAATTAATAAAATCTGTTTTTAGTAGTGTTAAATTAAAAATTCTTAACAACCTTATATTTAAAAAAAATAACAAATTATGACATAAACAAAAGAGTGTCTTTTTTATTTAAAGAAATATTTACGGTCTTATGATTTATCCAAACATTTCAGTCCATTTTCAATAAGTTGTAAATAACTCGTAGTTAGACAATTGAAATCAAGTTTTGGTAGAGCGAGGTTTGAACCTCGGACCTTTGATCCTCGAGTTTTCAACATTACCCACTGTATAATAAATGCATACTAAAGAAGATTATTTCGCAGCCAGGACAACTGTTTATCAGAGTACTCGCCACATTGTCCTAGCTGCGGAATATGAGAGTAGCGCAGGACCCAAATGCTTTCGCTGTAGTAATCGCCAACGTCGAGGAGACCTGACAAGGCACCGCAAGAAGAAGATAGAAGATTAGGCTACCAAAATATAAATAAAAAATAATGAATTACATTAAAAAAAAAAGAGTTTTTTCAAATGTAGAAATAAACAAATAACTAATGAGAAGAATACCAGAGGTTAAAATTTCAAAATGTACGAGTTACCAAAAAAAATTGAGTTATAGAAAACACATAAATTTTTTTGGTAAAAATCTATACAATTTGATGTAAATATTTGTGTGTTTACTCATGCTCTTTAGATACTCGTACTAAAAAAATATCCACTGAACGCGTCTGAACTCTGTTTTTAGGATACATTGGATTACTAAAGTATAGTACTCCACAAGTGCCATGTATTTAAGAAAAATGTTTGCAATTGGTTGCTGCACATCGATAGGGACGAGGTTGTCAATTTTTTTGAAGTTCGAGATTAGCAATTAGCAAAAATGGACAAATCTGCTTTCCTTCCATACTTTGACTTTTATTTGCTTTTTATATATCTTGATATTTTTTCATTATGTATTATTCAATTCAGTATTTACTATTATTTGGCATATTACTTATTACTCCTATTTCTTACTTACGTATTGGGTGAGTTTCTAGAAAACATATTTCAATTATCATTTCAATTATGTTTTTATATATATATTATTTTTCTATTGATGTCAATGATACTATTATTTAGTTTTTTTTTTAATACTACTATATTTTACTAATATTTTGTTGATTTTAATGATACCATTATTTTGTTTATTTGATTATGTGTGAATCTAAGTTAGTATAATTTATATTTTAAAAATTATTTCTTATTATCTTTTTTGCATTGTATTCTTTGGAATTTTATTATTTATTACTTATACCTTTTTTCTAGATTGTTATTCTATTGCATCACATGTCATTATACCTTAATCTAATTAATTTAACTATGTATATTTATGGTAATTATTATGGCTTGACACGGGCATAGCCTAAAATGAATAAATAATTTGGTTGCTATGAAGCCAATATCTTTCTTGTCATAATGCTTTTATTGGTTTGAAAAATAAATACTGATTTAATTGCAAACAAAGAACTAAAACTTGAAAAAAATTGAGGTAAACATTGACCTAATACGAGAATATCAGAACAATATCATATCCAACATTCTAAAACAAGACAAGGACAGTCGAGACTAATAAACCAAGGACTGAAATTATACAACAAACTACCAGACAAAACTAAACAAAAGACTAAGACAACTTTTACAAAAGACGCTAAAAATATTATTGTTAGCAATAAAATAATGGAAGCAGAGAGAGAGGGGAGGAAGGTAGAGTTGGAACTATACCATATCTTCTCCCTTTTATGTACTTTTTATATTATTTCTTTTTTTTAGTATTGTTTTTTTCCCTCTCCTTCTGTATTCAAAATAAATTAATGTGAAATCTGTAATTGGTCTTACTTTTTAAAATTGTTTTCTTTGTACCTTGAGTTTGTTAAAAAGACTGTATGATTTCCACAATAAATAAATAAATATGAATTTTAAAAAATATAAATTGTTTTGTTAAATAAATTATTATTTTGTTAATGTTATAATCCATTTAGGTTGATAAATAAATCAATTTCAACCATTTAAAAAATACATGTATATGTATGAAAATATGCTCAAATATATGTACTAGACTATTGGTAGAATTTATTGCTGTTTTAAATAATGATTAAAAACTAATCAATTATAAACAATAGCACAGTTATTACGTTATTTCATTATCAAACATTTCGAGAACAAATTATACGAACTGATTTCACGAGCTTAGCACAAATTATATCAGTTTGCCAGGAAGAGATAAAACATTTAGCTTTTAATATTAATTGCAGAATCAAACAACGATTATTGTAATCTTATTGATAACACGTGTAATAAATGTACTAATACAATAAACAAAGCATTATTCATACTAATTAATCTAAAATCATGCCAGAAAATAAAATACAATTTAGAAAGATGGAAAAAATGCATTATAGTTATTTTATAATCCAAAGATATGTATCACAATACATATATTTATTGCTGATATATCTTTGAGGAATGGACATTAAAGTATAACTTTTCAGGAAAGCAAAAAAGAATTATGAACCCAATTATTTAGCTACTTCTTCTTCTCTTAGTACCCTGTCAGGTATCCTCAACGTTGGCTATCACTCTTGCGAAAGTATCTCTGTCCTGTGCTGCCCGGAAAATCTGCTCCACAGTCCTGAAGCCAGTCCAGTCTTGTATATTAGCAGCCAAGACATCTGTCTAGCCCCTCGGTGATCCTCAATCTTGCCCTTCAAAATTAAATGAAGCAAGTGGTTCTTTTCTCCACGCATTATATGCCCCAGATACGAAATTTTATGGTGGTTAGAGTTCTCAGTTTGTTCTAGATCGACTTAAGACTTCTGAGTTCGTTACCAGGTCTGTCCAAGATATCTTAAGCATTCTGCGATGCAACCACATCTCAAAAGCCTCCAGCCTGTCCATATTCAGGTACAGAACTCATATTTTGCAAAATAGGTGGATGAGATAATAATTTACAGATTGAAATCTGTGAAACATTTAATTCATTTATACAAATAACAGAAATATTCAACATATACTACTTGAACCATTAAAGATAGGGACATAAATGAGTCTACCTTATACTACTAGAACGTCAGTTCTATACTATTCGTAAGTCATTATACTATTCGTACCACTCAATGAATGTTTCAATGAACCATTTTGTACTATTTGTGCCACTGAAAATATGACACAAATGCACATGCTTATTTTATTACAACCAAAGTTTAATAGGCACAAAGTAATTTATTTATCTTTTGGAGTAGTCGTATAAGTAAACTATTAATACCATTGATGCAGGCATATACGAGGAACATTTCTCATTTAAATCACAAAATGCAATTATACTCTTATGTCCGCACATCAAAGATATTTATAATTTAAAAGGTGTCTATGTTTTTACAAGACATTCTCGCATTTGACATTACTAAGATTCATGGGCACCATAAAATAGCATTTTTTGTGTTGTGGACTGGAATGGGGATCACCCGGAACTGGGGAATAATATGCAGCAACCGACAACAGCTCTAGAGAGATACTTTTCATCTTTTGTTTTGATTCTTGAATAAGAATTGTTACATTTTTTATTAAATAATACATATAACTATATTTATAAAACAAAAAATCCCACATAGGCAAGACCTGTGCGTGGGTATAATAAATCTAGAATACATTTTGAATTCTATGGTGTAGATGCATTTATAATTACGTGAAAAAGAACTTAAAAGAAATAGCCATTTGGCTACTGGTTTAGTGGATCTTCCCATAAATAGTGATCATGCACAGTGGCGGTTTTGCATTTAACCCACTTATATAGTACTAACACATGTGTAAATAGTAAAATAAATAAACACTTGAAACTCAATACTGGCTAGAGCACCCCAGTTGGGAGATGAAAAAACAATTTTAAAAAAACAAAGAAGAAGTACAATAGTGATAAATAATGTTAGAATAAGGATGGATATACATATTGTATTAAGGCTATGTTAATCATAGAACTAAACAAAACAAATAAAAAATGGAGTCAAAATGAGCAAAATGGATTACATGAAAAACAAGTTAAAGCTGCCCATTTCGACAAAATGTAACTATGTATTGTTAGATTTTAACTCAACTGTTTTAAATGCGGAGTAACCAGATTCTTTTAAGAGCAGTATTTAAATTACAAGGATAAAAATAAATCTGCGCAGGTCACAGTGACGTCGGAGCTCGTGAAGCATTGACCCCCGCATTAATGACATTAACATCAACCCGACTCGACAGCTTACTGAATGAGCACTGTATTCTTGCGATAGAATTAAAGTGTAGAAACATCCTGAGTAGATTTCTAATAAAGATAGATATATTTCCCACTTATGAATAATGTATGATGTTTAGTGAATAACTTTCCATTGGCATCTGATACTCCGTCAATTACACAAAATATTCCATCTGAGTACACAAGAGATGTGTGTTTTTATATTGTGCGCATTAATGCGACTACCATTGTGCACAATATTGAAATAAAATACCAAAATAAGTGCTGTAATGTTTTATTACGAAATATGAAAACATTTCATGTATAAGAATATTTGAAAATTACATAACTATTTCACAAAGTATACAGATCAATTGAAATAAGCAGATTTTAAATAACAATCCGTTGTGATTTCAAAAATTACGACGGAAATGTTAATTCTTTACACATTTTTTTGGAAAAATTAGTCACGTAGAAGATTGCAAACATTGAAATAAGTTTTAAATGTATCATTTGGATCTTTGTTAGAGGCGAAAATAAAATATATTGTGAATTGAAGACATGAGTGGATGAAGGCATTGTTGCAATTATTTTTAAATTTACTTCTTTACACAAGCAGCCCTTTCACATAAAGCCAACTACATCGTTAAAAATCAGCAGAAAATCGATTTTGAGAGCGAATGAAGATGTTATTTGATCAATAATTGTATTGGTGTTCAAAACTTTCACCCTTTTTTGTTTTTAACACCACATAACACCAGTATCATGTCTTCAATTATTTGAAAAAATAACGATCAAGGCAGATGTATAATTCTGTGAGTAAAAGATACTGCAAGAAATACACCTTTGAGATGTTTATCGAGCATAGGATCATACTTAAATAAAATCATTATTAAAAGTCGTTAAAAAAATCCCCTTGTTTTAACATTCTCGGATCTGATTTCTGCTAATTTAATTACACTGTAAGATTAAACAGGAATTTTTATTTGAATAAGAAGAATAAGAAGTATGTGTCCATGCGGCTCGACTGTGGAATCATCTCCCATCCACCATCAAAGATGTTACTACATTATCTCTGTTTAAATCACGTCTGAAGAAACATCTCCTTTCTCTTCCTTAATCTCTCCTCCTTTCCTTTTTCCTCTTTCCTCTTTTTTCCTTTTTCCCATTGAGTAATAGTTTCGATTTAAGGTAATTTATAAACAAATACGTTTATTTCTATTTTTATATATCTTTAAATTTTTAATCTTTTTTTTCTATTGAATATGTTCTGTAACTTGAATTATAAAAATAAAACTTTTATTTTATTGGTTGGTTGGAAGAAATTGCCATTTGGCAATAAGCCCGCCAATGTACAAATAATCATTATGTACAAAAAGTTAAATAAATAAATAAAGTATGTTAAGTAAATAAGAAGCCTCGTATAATAAATTAATTGTGTTTTATACAATAAAAAACAAATGATACAATTCAGGATCTTATCAGATGCGCAAACTTCTAAGCAAAGTAATTATAATTCTCATTTCTTGTGGTCAGGTTGTTGGCATCGCCTTACGGCCTTGGATGTTCAAATCCCTATATTAAATCACAGCTATGGCCAGACAACTATTGCTTCCAAATAGCGCTGCAGTTGTCACTAGCGACCGACTCGCTCGCCAGCAAGTCAGATCCGAACTGCGACAATCGACAAAATGCAAAAAAATCTTACGAGATCCTCACTACAGAATATTTCTGATTGATCTGCATATCGAGAAGATTCTTATAAATTAAATAAATTGATTCTGCAAATTATCGCGTCAATTTCAATTATTCATAAAATATAATAGTATAAGTACTATAAATCTTTCTTTTCAAGTCTGGCACAGACGGATAAATATTGATAGTCATTTTTAAATTTCAATAATAAGTATTTTACAAATATTAAAAACAAGAGCTTTGGAGTAGGTAAATACATTTGATGCTTTAATCCTATCTTTGAAAAAGTTCGTAGCGAGTTTTACATCGTGTAAGATGGCAGAGCGGAAATCAATTATTGTTACATTATAATAAGCGAGAATATAATGGCAAAAAAAGTAAATTAATAATGTAAGAATCCTCCGGGAGCATCGGAATGTGCAATCAATGCAATATCTTAATTAATAATCAAATAGAATAAAATAAAAGTTATAAAACCACCGCATTATACCGCAAAATAAAATTATAATACCTTAAATTAGGAGCTGAAGAACGCCAAATCTGCGAACCATTCTATACACCAGTTTGTTACATCGCAATAGCCGAGTCTGTTGGGAAATTTCCACATAAGAGTGATGTTTCATAATATTGCGCAGTTCCGAATATTGGAGATTAATTTACAAAGAGCGAGTTATTCTACGGTACAGCGATCCCCAACTCGCGAGTATCTACATATTCCATTTACAGTATACAAATCTATTGTCGTACTGCGGACAAGTTGCCAACGTAGATCTATCAATTATGTGGTAAAGGATAATAAGTACATACATAGAGAATTTGAGAAACTTAACGTTAAGGAAATGATTATTACACTAGCCCAGATATGCTGCGGTCCGAGTTACGGTCGCGCGCCGGCGTGAGCCCAATATGGCCGAACCTGCGAGTACCGATCTAACTACTTAAATCACAATATCCAATCTGTAACGACCGACTATCTTACAACGTAACGGAAATTCGATAATCTAAACATTAGCGCAGTTATTTATAAGACGGTTCCCGTTAGAAAAGACTACGTCTTCCGTATCTACGTACAGCTCTCCGACAGTCCACCGAGCGCAACTACAGCGAGATCACTCCACCGTGACGGACTTGGCGAGGTTCCGCGGGCAGTCGACGTTGCAGCCGCGGAGCACGGCGAGATGGTACGCCAGCAGCTGCATAGGGATGACCGTCAGCACTCCCTGCAGGCAGTCCTCGGTGCGGGGGATGTGCAGAGTTTTACTAGACATGGCGGCCGTCTCCGTGTCGCCCTCCTCGCAGATCAGAATGGGGCGACCCTGTCGCGCCGTGACCTGCTGCAGCGCGTTCATGCACTTGGTATACACGGGGTCGCGCATCACAATCATCATCACGGGCATGGAGTCGTCTATCAGGGCGAGGGGACCGTGCTTCAGTTCTCCCGCCATTATACCCTCGCTGTGCATGTAGGTCAATTCCTTTACTTTGAGAGCTCCCTCCAGGCAGGTGGCGAAGTTGTATCCTCTTCCCATGATGAGGAAAGACTTCTGTTGGTACAGATCTTGGGCCAGCGCGAGCACCTCGTTGTCGAGCGCCAGCACTTGCCTGATCTGATCGGGGAGCTTCTGGAGAGCGGAGATGATGTCCACCCTTCTCTTTTGCAGAGAAATACGGTCCTCGCTCATCACGAGGGCGAACATGGCCAGCGAGATAAACTGAGAGGTGTAGGCTTTAGTGGAGGCCACTCCGATTTCAGGGCCGGCGTTGATGTGCACTCCGCAGTTGGACTCGCGACAGATGGAGCTCCCCACGGTGTTGGTTATGCCGACGATAAGAGCTCCGTGCCCCTTGCAGTAGCGTAGGGCCATCAGAGTGTCGGCCGTCTCCCCGGACTGGGAGATGAAAAAACACACGTCGTCCCTGAAGATGGGGGTATTCCGGTCCAGGAAATCGGAGGCGAGCTCCACCATAACGGGAAGTTCGGTGAGTTCCTCGAGCAGTTGGCGAGTGGCCACCGCGCTGTGGTAACTAGTTCCGCACCCGATAAGCATCAGCCTCCGGCAGCGCTTGATCTCGGGAATGTAATCCTTGATTCCTCCGAGAGTCACCGTCTTCGTCTGGAAGTTGAGACGACCTCTCATGGTGTTGACTACGGACTCGGGCTGTTCGAAGATTTCTTTCTGCATGAAATATTTATAGTTGCCTTTCATGATTTGCTGGATCTCCATCTTGAGAGTGGTGATCTCGCGAGCGTGGGGGTCGTCGCTGCTGCAGGAGAGGCGGTGGATGCTGAGCACGCCGTTCTTGACGGCCGCCACGTCGTCGTCCTCGAAGTACAGCACCTTGTTGGTGTGCTCGATGACGGCCGAGGCGTCCGAGGCGAAGAAGTACTCCACCTCCTTGTCCTCGTCGGGCTCGAACTCCGTGTGGGTGGGGGTGCGCGGGGTGGGCGGCAGGAGGGTGCGCGCCGCTTTATTGTTGTTGTACAGGATGGGTATGTGGTCGGACGACAGGCGGCGCCGCGTCTTGATGCCCACCAGCAGCGGCGAGCCGCGCCGCGCCGCGACGCACTCGTCGGGGAAGTGGCGCGACTTGAAGCACAGTGCGAAGGCCCCCTCCAGTTGCTGGATGGCCTGCTCGATGAGCTCCTGGAAGCTGTATTCGGGGTGCTGCTGGTACAGGTGGTACACCAGCTTGACGATGATCTCCGTGTCGGTCTGGGACTCGAACACATGGCCCTTCTTCTCCAGGAAGGTCTTGAGCTCCTTGTAGTTGGTGATGATGCCGTTGTGGATGACCACGAAGGAGCCGGAGGCGTCGGAGCGCTGGGGGTGCGAGTTGACGGCACTGGGCTCGCCATGCGTGGCCCAGCGGGTGTGCGCGATGCCGCAGTGCGAGTGGAGCAGCTCGCCCATGTCCAGCTCGGCGGCCGTGGCGGCGATCTCGTCCTCCAGCGCCTTCACCTTGCCGCTCTTCTTGATGATGGTGATGTCCTTCCGGCCGGGGCTGTCCATGGCCACCCCGGCGGAGTCGTACCCGCGGTACTCGAGCCGCTTCAGCCCCGCGACCAGGAAGTCCAGGATCTCCTTCCTCGTCTTGGGCTCCAGGTGGTTGATGTACGCGAATATGCCGCACATTGTGGCGGGCTGTTACTCGGCGCTGGCGAAACTGAAAGCGCGACTTGTCGAATCCGCGACCCGCTGCTGACTGACTGTGCTGCCGAACTGCGAACTGCTAGCTGCTCCGCGGCCCGACACCGTCACTGTGACATTACGATAAAACACGGTGGCACGTCAAAATGCCACGATAAAACGGGTTTACTTTCACTTCCCACTTAGCACACGTCACCATATTCTATTATCTCGATTCAAACGGCGAACAATGCGAGATATTAGCTAATTATCTATCAGACTGTCCGATTAACATCTTCGAACGCCCGTCTCGAACTTTTGACGTGTAAATAAACCGAAATTTCCGATTGAGTTTGGAAAACCGAGATTCGATTTTGACAGGTCACGTCGGATGTTGGAATTCTCTGTTTCTTTCTATTCGATATGACCCATATACGATAGAACGAGATAGCAAAACGTCACAAAAAAATTGTCGTCAAGTTTTTTTTACCAGATGGCTATGGAATACTAAAAGGGCGGTATTTTTGAAAATTACGCAATACGTATCGACAAGAGTAGGTACTCACATTTATACAACACTTAATTATCATTTAATAAATTTTGAATTTTGACGACTTTGTTATAATATGCAATTTAAGCGCCATTGCCACCTTAATAATAGCGCCAAACAGTAATTATTCTCAAATATTTACGTACGTTTTTCGATAGTATAAATATTTATTACATTAAACGCCTGTGGCAAAATATTATAACTTGCCGAGTGAGAGGTGGAGCAGGAAATGTTTTTTTAAATCTACTGGCCTTGAGAAATCAAAGCACGCGTAACATGGCGAGAATAATTATTACTACACCAACTGCACTCAAACAAATTCCTTCACATTCGTGATATACTTTTAGAATAATGACCTCAATTTTTATTTTCTGCAGGAACAACAGTTTTTGATTATTCTTACTTTCAAATTAACCAATTTGTATCCTGAAATGGACATAGCCTTCAGAGGCATATCTAAATAAAACTAACTTATTTTCTACATACATAGAAAGTTTTTTCTGTCCTCATAATTATTATTGTGTATAGATTAATATTCAAAACACTGACATTTAATAAATAGAATTTGATCTGATGTAAAATAACCAATACGTCGCTTATATGAAATGCATTTGATGTAACCTTATCACTGTCCCGTACATATCTGCTCATTTTTTAGTAGTTTTGGCCATTTTAAAGTAATTGGTTCCTAAAAATTACTTCTGGGAATCAGTTGTGCTGTGAGCTGTCACCCGTTTGGCTGTGTAAAATCACTACTCCATTACAAACCTCAATATGATAATTATTATGATAGCAAGTTAGTTCTTTTTGTCCTTAAATGCTTTTATGGTTTGATTATGATGTGGGGTTTTAATTTATTTTTGTAAATATACCATATTGGAAAAATTTCATCATTTTATATTGCTTTTCCTTTATGGTACCAATTTGTTCCACTATTTTTTTTTATATAAAGAGTTTTAAAAAAACCAAGAAAAATGTGTGATCGAATCGAAATAAAAATTTCAAAAACTGTACAAAATCTATGTAATTCATTTAGCAAAAAATTATTTTATTTTATTTATTTATTTAACTTTTTGTACATAATGTTATTTGTACATTGGCGGGCTTATTGCCAAATGGCAATTTCTTCCAACCAACCAATAAAATAAAAGTTTTATTTTTATAATTCAAGTTACAGAACATATTCAATAGAAAAAAAAAAAAGATTAAAAAGTTAAAAATATATAAAAATAGAAATAAATGTATTTGTTTATAAATTACCTTAAATCAAAAGTATTACTCGATGGGAAAAAGGAAAAAGCGGAAAGAGGAAAAAGGAAAGGAGGAGAGATTAAGGAAGAGAAAGGAGATGTTTCTTCAGACGTGATTTAAACAGAGATAATGTAGTAACATCTTTGATGGTGGATGGGAGATGATTCCACAGTCGAGCCGCATGGACACTATATGAGTTAGAGAAGAAAGAGGAATTGTGTATGGGTATTAAGAGAGTGCCTTGAGAATGAGAACGAAGAGGTAAACCATGAACTGATAAGCGTTGAAATTTTTCACACAGGTATATAGGAGCGTTAGGACTATGAAGTACATTGAACAGAAGTGAGAGGGAGTAATAGTCTCTCCGCTGTCTAATTTTGAGCCATTTCAGTTGTCAAGATACGCTGCGATTGGTGTACCAATGCAGTGCCCTATGCACCATCAGGTGCGGAGAGGGAATGATGATGATAAATGTATGCATTTAAAAACAATATTTTTCTGATACAGCCTAAATTTTTTAAACTTGATATAGCTTATTTTTTCTAGAATTTCTTGGTTAATCCGATCTGGGTCTTGCTGAATCCTTCAGGACTCAAACTGACCAAATAAGTCAGTTTTTTTCTAACTGAAAAGTTTTATTATTAAGTTTTATTGTGGACTATAACAATATGTGTTGGTTTCATACTATTTGAGACAACTTTTTTCAGTCTATTTTAATACTAGTATTTTTGAGATTATGCTATGTCCGCCTTCTGTATCCGAGTGAAAGTAATAATCTTATTTTTAGCTGGCATTTACCAATCTCTTGATCAACAATAGTTTTGATTAAGTCTTAAAAACATCTTACATTGAAATTGACAACACTGAAATTGGGCAATTCATTCTTTCTTTTTACTTTTCACAAGTTTGCAAATTCAACCAACTATTGCAACGATTTAAGAATGTTTGCAGTTTATTTTTGAAGTGAATTTATATATTATATAACTTGTTTTTTAAAGCATACTTACTTATTTTAATTTTATAATATCTTAAATGTAATTTTTTCTGAATAAACAAAAATATAAAGTTATTAAGAACTGTAAAAACAATAGGAATAAAGTAAACAATCGTTTTTATATTTCATTAACACCTCTAAAATAAATATAAAACAATCTTGATTGCAACCACTTATTTTTTATTTTTTCTACTGACCGATTTTAAAGCTACACAAGCTTCTTTATCAAGGTATATTTAACTAATGAATTTACTATACTGAAAAACTATTCTAATTATTATTTATTTATTTTAATGAATAACCGCAACGTTAGTGCTTCAAATACACATTTTAGAATTTTTAAAGTTTATTTAAGTGATTTCACCACGGAATCACTGAGGATCACCTAGGATCATCACGGATCACCTGGAATCCCCGTTTGTGAGACAAGCATCTTAGTTACTACACCCCAGAGGGCATCCTGTGTAAAATATTCATGTGTTTTGTAGATGTTTCTTGATAAAACTCTATGGTTATTAATTTTAGAATAAAATATAAATGAAACTGTTTGGTTTAGTTATACTAATTTGTTAACCAATAAAGATGAAAAGTCTTGAAGATCCCAATTGAGGCGAAAGCATTCATTTGTCTCTAAATAATATAGTAAAACTAAACCAAGTTACATTGATATTTTTTATAGTCATTTTCTTTTCCGCAACTAGTAGATATAGGGTTACTGCAGTACAAAAAATCCAGCGTATATTGTTCATCTGTTACATGAAGGTAAGGTGTTCAGTCTTACGCTTCGGGTGCCAATAAAGTAACAATGAAATATTTTAGAGCAAAACCACAATTAAATACTTTCCAGAAATCGAACTCAGGACCACAAGTATTGTGAGCGAATGCAACAGCTTCTACACTACGAGGCGGGCTCATCTCCACTCAATTACCCTTTTCAAGATTTTTATTAGAGAATCCATTGAGTCCAAAGCACCCGTCCAGAATTATTGTTCGAATTCATAAACAGAACTGTTTTCGTCATTCGCTCAAATATATAATAAATAGTCTGACTGGCACCTACTGCAATAAATCAGCTTATCCATAATATTGTGTTATTATTTTCTTATCTTAATGTATTCACTTCCTGGGATTAACTAAATAAACCTTTTCAGCCGGGATGTTCATTAAAATTTACAAAAATAATACAATTTAAATACTCACGCTCATACTGAAATTAAAAAGCAGTGAGTTATTTTTTTTATTACTGGTATCCCTAAGTACATCTCGATTCTTTTTTGTTTATGTTGGTAGTTGACATGACACTGATAAGTTTCTATTTTAATTTGATTGCTGGTTTGGTGGTAATTTTGTTTTGGAGCGAATTCCTGTCATATTTCTTAATGTCATTTAAAGTAAGTTTTAAATACTCGTACATTTCAATAAAGTTAAACTTAATAGAGTAAATGAACAAACCTATTTATGTTGAAAATAATATTTTATATGTTTTATTAACTTTGTCGATTTACTATCAGTTAGAGAGCAAATTAATGATTTTAAAATTTTAACATTAAATAAATCATTTCTAAAGCATAAAATATATTTTTTAACTATCCATTTAAAAAAAAAAAATTCTTTAACCTATTGCACTACTAATAAACATGACATAATTTGTTCATACAACACACTATTTACGCCCCCTTCTTTATTTACATTTAAGTCAAGATTGAAATATCACTATCTTAATATTTATATTGTTCCTTTATCCTTCTTTCCTTCCCATCCCCTCTCCTCTCTTCATAGTATAGTGTTATTTTTTTTATATATTTTTATTTTGTTAATCTTTGTTTTTAATTTTTGTATAAAATATAAGATTCAATATGTCCATGTATTTGTAATTTTCTCAAATTTAACGGTTTGGGTAGATAGGAAGAAATTACCTTAAGGCAATATGCCCGCCCTTATATGTATTTATATTGTAAATGTATATAAAGTGTTAAATAAATAAAATAACTTAGACACATTTTTTCATTACAATTAAGACTAAATTAATATTTTGTAACAAGTAATGTGAAATAAATTGTGATTATTAGATTTTATTATGAAATCAGTAACCGAAATATACTTAATTATGTGATTTTGATGAATAAAGTTATTGTCATTCAGTTTTAATGTGATAAAAATCCCTTCAAAGACAAACCGGTAAACCGCCGGCTTTGTGTGTCTGTTACAAATTGACCTTGGCCGGCAATTCCCCGGCTTTGTGTTGCAATGGGTTAATACATAATTGTCATCATTCCATGTCTGCTCCCTAGTTGAAGCATATGGTGTCCACAAAGAGTCTCCAGGCATCTATATGCATCCTCACAAGTCAGGTTCACATCCTGCAGTCAGCAGCAGGCGTCCAGACGCTCTCAGGAGGTATCCACAGTATATATATAGCCCAGTCAACTGTATTGCCTCTTCTTGGTGACAGTTGTCACCGGAGTTAGCCGTCCGTTCTTTTATTTCTTCATTCCTCATAAAGTCAAACCACCGACTACCGCACACCCAAGATTCTCTTGAAATACAAATTCTCAAAACTCAGTATTTTGCTATTTTGAGCCCTAGTGAGGTGCCATAATTCGCATCTGTAGAGGAGAATAGGTGTTATGCAGGCATTATATCTTGGAGTAATTACCACAACTGGATATCTTTAAAATCAGAATTTTTGAGTTAACCATTAAAAACACATCTTTGTATCCTGGCCCCGTGAATGCTACAAATAGACAAGTTGCGTATTCGAATTATAATATCATCATGATTTGAATGCACCCGCTATTCCTGGCTGTACTTCCAGCTGTTTTTAAAAGCTGCCATTTTCCGTAAGATATATTTTAGTACATACAAAATATTTTATATTTATTATTCTTTTATTGATATTTTTATATCCACAGAAAATAAATCATGTCTGAAAGGGTAAAGTACTGCGGATTATTGATCAATTTTAACATTTATTAATGGCAAAGAATTTGCATCAGTCTTTCACTGACAGTAATCTTAAGATTTATTCAGGCCATAAAATACCATTAGTTATACTTCTCAGAATTGAAAATGATTCAAAAGGTTCTCGAATATACCATACTTTGTAATCTTTTACAAGAGTATACTTGGTACTTGAAGCATCTAAATATCAATTAAAATTATTTGGTATTTGTTGACAATTCTTGAAATAATTCCATAGTATTTAGGTATATTTTAATATTTATGAGTTATTAATTAAAATACTTGGTACACTATAACTTATTTATTTGACCATTAAGCGCTTCATCCTCTACCAGTCATTTCAGACTGGCAAGTATTACTTTAAAAAAACAAGTCGTAAGGACTTTACTTGAGACAATATTTTATTTACCATTTTAAAGATGCTCGTTAGGGGTTAAATGCACTCATTGGTCAAATAAATAACGGAAAGTATATTAAGTATTTTAATTTACGACTTATATCGAAATATCAGTCAACATCTAATCAATTTAAATATTTCAAATGTGAAACATACAAAATAAACATGAATACAAAAAAATACCTGCGAGATTATATCATGGCACATATATTTTTAAGTACATATTGCACCTTTAGGACGATAACGACTTCACTAAAAAAATCTTAAAATGACTTAAGGTCATAAAACGACTTCAATGAACATTATCCATCTTTCTGCATTAAAAAAATTCAACATTTGGGTAGGAATAGGACAAAACCGTTACGTCGGTCTCTATATTACTCAGAGAATTTAGATTCCATGTCAGTACGGAAGTGACGCAATAAGTGTTGTGTTTACATTGCCGTGTGAAGGACGCAACACAGACAAACATATAGTGACCGAAAGTCGGTTGAGTCGAAAGTCGATACAAACGGCATGTTTACTTTATTTTTTAATTATTAAAATGACCAATTCAACTTTGTGATTGTTTCGTTCCGACTAACCAATAATCTTTTATGTCTTTTGTGAATAAATAATAACACGTGTTTGGGGTGACTTGATCTGACCTAATAAAAAATATGTTACAATCTTATTTATCAAAGTGCTTTTGTTTGTTTTTTTTCAATCTAATAATGACTCATTAAATAAATGTCTTGTTTAAACTTAAAATAATTTATTTTTTTAAAGTTTTTTTTTATAGATTCATAGCTGAAAGCCTGCGGTATAATTTTTTACTCAAAATTTGGTGCTTACTTCGAAAAATACGAAACAATCGACGAAAGAATACGAAGATGTCACAATTTACATTCTTCTTTTGCAATTTCCAAAAAGTAGATTTTTTCAGTTGAGTCATTTTCGTCCTAAGGGTGCAAAATTTGTAGATACAGTCAACGAAGTGTAGAAAATAATAACAGGGTGATTTGTGTATGGTAACACTTCAACAACAGTAAAGTAGTAAAATAAAATAGTAAATGTCATTCTTTAGAATTGCATATTTGTACCCCCATGTCTTTAATATTTTTTATGTGTTTACACAAGATATAATAAATAAAACTTATTTTACTGTGACAGAAAAAATAAAAAGAACCAAAAAAGGGTTTCTTGTTTTAGAGAAAATAAAATTCAGATTATTCCAGTAGCTTCTTTATTGATATTACAATACCTGGGAGACAATATACCCATATAATGTAGTAATAAACTAGTGAGTAAATAGGATTACACAATCAATGGTTATTGTTGCTTCGGGGACACAACACGCATATTAAGACTCCGTATTATCGAGTACTACACACTCAGGTCCTCCCACTATACTAGAGCTGTGTAGCTTTACTATCCGAGCAGTAGGGGTGGGTAGGGTAGACTAAACAAGCTAATTTCAAATTAATAGTCGCGAGTTCGTAATACCTACAAATCGCTGCTGACCGCCAATCTGACAATGGTAATAAATGCAATAAAAATTTGATAAAAACATGTGAGAAATTATATTGAACAAATGCATTCTTATGAGACTATGCGTTATACACATTTGAGATCGTCCATATTTTAAGAATACTACAAATAGTAATCAAATCATACTATGGGGATAAAAATAATGATTGCCATTCTAATTTGTTATTTTGTTAATGGAAACAATCTATGAATTGTAAGGATTACTTAAAAAGCACCTATGTAAGGTGATCTACACATTTAAAGGTAAAAAAAATTATGCCTTCGTTAAAATTTAAAAACTAAAACAATGCCAAATTATGAGCATTTACAAAATAAACAATTCTCGTGCAATCCTTTCACTAGACACTTCTCACTCCAAACAATTTCTAATAATAAATAACAGAATTTCTCTTAAAAATATTCAAAAAACTTAAAAATACAACATACGAGTACACACTGATATCGCTTATGCATAGACATTTTTTCCAATGATTTCATTTTATCACTCAATCGAAAATCGTGTCATGTTCATGAAAAGAAAACAATTAAAATTGAACAAACGTTACTCAATAAATTAACAATAACACGTTTTATTAATAACTTCAACCTATCCAATCATCCAGCAAAATACGCTGCAATCTCTTTCCCTTACGTAACGGAGAAGTAAAACCTTCTCTATTTTGGTCAACATAAAATGATGCCATCAAGTTGGAATAGGTTGGGTTTGAGTAGAAGATAATCTACGAGTGTTGTTTTTTTTCCTTAAGAAATATTCATAATACTGATCGAATCGTAATAAATTTATCTGATAAAATTTGTGCTTTTTATTTTATTTATCATAACGTACCAATTGAAATATAAATGTGTTTTTTAACATTTCTGAATGTTCAATTTCAATTACCGTAACATCGCGTAATGAAAACTTACAAGACATAATGAAAACAATCAACAATATTAAACGTATTACTAAAAATAAACTAACGTCCGTTCCATCGAATAAATCTTTCTGAATATTAACCAACAACTTTTTGGAGTCGCCTCCGTGTTAAAATGATGTCAGGTGTTCGTGACGGATGTGATATATTCGTAAACTCTATCTAGTGATGAGATCGCCCGATCCTCGCATTTGGCGTCCGTTTTGTGTTTGCACACTTGAAGTATGCGTAAATCATTTTGGCAACTAGAGCATCCGTTCTCTGAGTATACATTTTCTTGCGCTTCGCAACCGACGAAATCAAAAACAAACAGCTTCAGAATTAAAAGAAATAATATAAAATGAATGCAGAATTCAATGTCGAAGACGGTTGGATCGACATTTGGGTTTTCAGTGCCGAGTTGGTAATCACCGCCTGAAGTAAAAGCGTTTCCTTTTCTACGGAACTCCTTATGGTAGAAGAAGGGGTCCAGGCGGGAGCGGTTGATGTCGTAGGGGAAGGGAGACACGAAGGAGGGGGGGCTGATGACTTTTGAGGCCGATGGCCCAAACTCGAGGGTAGTTCTCCCTAGTTATTTCTTCTTCTGCACCTTCTCCGCGGCCTTTGTTACTTTTCCAGCCGACACGTCCTTAAACACCACACTCTAAGAAAAAGAAAAGATCACATTATCAAATACATGGATTATTTTTCAGAGGCTGATGACGATTTGACATTTTATCATTAATATTATGACACTTGCCAAATATGAATTTAATATTTTTATTTGAATACATCTTGGTTAGTTTATGGCGATTTTCACCAGCAAAGAAAAGAATTTCAAATTGTTAAAATGTTACTAGAATCATTGACAAGTAAGAAATAATCAAATCATCTAAAACTATGATTTCCTAAGAGAGCAGTGGCGCATCTAGCGGATGTCATGTAGCGCTGAGGATGATATCTTTAGAACGTTGTCTGTATTAACTTGATAGCGCAGGTTTCCTAGAGAGCTTTGATTGTAAGCGAAATGGGGTGCCATCATTTGCAGGATGGTTATCAGGATGGTCGAACAATTTCAGAATATTTTTTCTCGTGCAGCGCTGAGCATTGAGCCTGAAAATGAGTGCAAATGTGATTTCGACTATTACTAAAACTGACAAAATTTTGATTGGTTTTGTAAGAAAATCATGAAAGCTTTTAAAATTAGATTTTTCCAAATGATAGTTTTAAACTTTGGATGACCCCTCATTTTCCACATGATGCTACGTTTGTTTAGATTCTCCTTTTTTACCCTCGGTTTTATAAAAGCTTGTTAATAAAATAAGCTGATTACTTAATAAAATTCTGTGATCACAGCCGCTAAGTAACGGCACCACTCTTTGTAAGTTGACATTTCTGGTCACCACTATGACGGCCGAACTGTTGCGCCCACTGCAGTGCAGCATCACAGCATATCGTGGCTGCTACGTAGCAGTTATCTAGCAGTACTACTTTTTTAGAAAACCTTAGATGAATATTTTTTTTGTATTCAAATTTGTATAAATCTACTTATTATAATCTATTCTTTGGGATAGATCTTCCGGCTTTTCGTAGATCTCTTCGCCACTAAAACAGTCTAGGACAAAGATGGATAGGCATGGTTTAGCTCGAAGTCTTGTACGTTTATCGTGTTTACGAATATATTGTATACTATTATTTTATTGCCCTTGTTTGTGATTGCTACATAGTTTTATGTTCTTTATGTTCAGTTTCTTGTATACATGTTTCTTCATGTAACTGTTGTAATTGGCTTAGGCCGTATATATAATAAATAAAGAAATATAGCTGTACAAAAAATGAAATTATTTGTAATTTTAAAATCAACTTAACGGTTGAGTAATTCGACAAAGTATTAATGGATTGAGACTATTGGTTGATACCTTGATAACTCCCACAGCGACTGTCTGCCTCATATCACGCACTGCAAAGCGACCCAGGGGAGGGAACTCCTGGAAGGACTCCACACAGAGTGGTTTGGTAGGGACCAAGTTCACAATAGCGGCATCTCCAGACTTTATCGCCTTCGGATTCTCCTCTGTAGTTTTACCTGATAAAAATATTATAATGTTAATTTGTTTTATGTCACACAATGATGCAATTTAAATATCATTTGATACTATGAAAGAAAATTCAATTCATTGCAATATAAAACCATTTATAAAAATTAACACCTACTTGTATATATGTATATGCAAAACGAAAAAAAGTTAGGTACATTAGAAAATAGTAGAGTGCTGTTTAGTAAGACTTTTTAAGCTATTCAGTTGGTTTATTGTGTCCGTGCAGTTGAAGAATACAGATCTAAATGTGAAATAGAACAAGAACCCTGGGGATGAATGCTTGGAAATGAATCCAATTGGAATTCTAATGCAGAGCCGTATGCATCACTGGCTGCGAATGAAGAAACAATGGTGTAGATTTTTTTCAGTGGCAAATAAACGTAATTTTCATAAACACTTCTTAAAACAATATGCAATAATACTTTCTTACCTGTACGGCGATCGCATTTTTCTTTGATCTCAGCAAACTTGCAGGCAATGTGCGCAGTGTGACAATCCAGTACAGGAGTGTAGCCATTGGAGATCTGGCCGGGGTGGTTCAGTACTATTACCTGCAATCATAATTAATTTATAATTGATTAGTCTTAAAGAAAAGGTCTTTGACACAGAATACCCAACGATGATAACTTATGGGCTTTTTTTTCCAGATGGGAGTTGCCTCGTTTATTATGTACAAGGTTTATTTTTAAAAAGGTATGTTCCTTCTAACAACAAATTATTGTATGAGGGATAATATCATTACGAGGGTGGGATAATCCACTGTGACCTTCTTTAAGATATTTCTCCGCATTTGCTTTAAGAAGAGGAGGAAACCACAGAAAACCCATTCAGGATTGCCAGACCATAGACTGACATCAACAGACCTTCCGTTCCACTTAGGCAGTGCTCGGCATTTTGTGTCCTTCTTGTGTTTATTCCAACAATGTGGAAGTTCAGTGATTTTTACTGATTTATAAGATGCCTATATCCAACAGCGGAGAGATGAAGGCTGGATAAGGAGAAAGAAGAAAATTTAAGATTCTCATTATATTTCATATAATATATTTAACGCTGATTTGAATCCTATTTTTATTCATCGTAGAGCCTTGTTTATTTTCCTTGTATGTAGAACTTTTCTTAAGAGTCTGTTTATTTCGCCTTTCCTGGTTGGAAAGAGTTAGTTAAAAAAGTCGGTGAAATTAATTCTTGAAATTAAACTTTCAGTTGCCTATTTATGAAGTATCAGAAAATTGGTAGACTTAAATTACGAACTGCTCTTTTCAATAAATAGATAAAAGAAAATAAATCAATAAAAAAAAATACTTGCCTGTGCAATGAAATCGGCAGCACCTCTCGGAGGATTGTTTTTGGAGTCGCCAGCCACAAATCCTCTTCGTAATTCTTTCACCGATACATTCTAAAAAGCAAATAAAACATAGATTCTTTTAAAATTAAATTGCTAAACAAAAATGTATTTTTCCATTTCACAACACTTCTTTACTGCCTTATAAAAAATTGAACTTTGTCTTTTTTCTAAATGGGATTGATCTATATTTTTTCTCTGGTATTATGATTATTTTTTTTTTTAATTCTGTGTATATTTTTTTTTAATCAATACTTTTATTAACAACTATCATGGTGTTGTAAAATATTATTTGCCATTTAAAATAGGTGTAATTCATTTAAAATTATCTTTACTTTTGTTTACCTATTTTATTTAAAAACAATTATTATATCTTTGTTTGCTGTATTTTTTTTTTTTTGATTTAAATAAATATTAGCGTTCTTATAATTTACACAAATATTTCAATTTTGGTGGCCATTTTCAACGAGTTATAAATAACTCACTATTAGAAAATGGGAATCAAATTGGGGTAGTGGGGTTTGAACTTTGGGCCTCTGGCCCGTGAGTCCGCAACACTAGCCACGGGACCACAACCCGATTCAAATAATTAATTTGATTATGTTAAGAATATTTTAATATTTTTCCAACCAATGATTTTTATGTTACTTGACATCGTAGTTTTAAGTTTTAACCATAAAAAACATTGCGATATAATTGTAATTTTTGTTATCTCTAAGGCACTAATTATGTTTGTTTGCCTTAATATTTTATTTTTACTGAATTCAATGCTGTGGGTCATATTAAAAGAAGTGATGTAAGTAAAGTAACCTTGACGTTGAAGCCGACATTGTCTCCGGGAACAGCTTCTTGGAGGGCCTCATGATGCATCTCCACAGACTTAACTTCAGTAGTTAGGGCAGCAGGAGCAAATACAACCAGCATACCTAGAAAACACAAGATGACAAATTTCAAGGAGGGAAAGTTTTGTGTTTTAATGCATTTTTAGTATTAAAATAAATACATTTCACCTAACATGAATTTACAATAATGATATTTATACCTGTAAACTCTTGTGTGATTATGATGTCACGTGAATCTACATAGAATTCAAGACTTGATATGTATCTTATTTTTTTAACACTAGAGTATGGATCGATTAACAAGAGCTGCAAATTTACAGCATGGTGATTTTAAAAACGTTATATAAAATTTTAACCAAATGTGCCATCTTTTTTAAAAACCTCTGTTGGATTAGAAAGTTGTGTATATAAAAAAAAACCAATCGGTTAAGCAAATGTTATAAATATATTAACTTATTTTTAGATGTGTACATTTTTTGTTTAATATTTTGTGTTCATCGTATTATAATGAAAATTCAATGTAATTAAAATGCACATCCCAAGTTATATTTTTACAGTAGATTGATTTAGGAATATAAATAGTGGGATTTTTTGTTTATCAATTAATAGTGTCTAAATATATATTCTCCAATGTAACTTGTACCATGCATTTTATTTCATCATCATCATCATCATTCCCTTTCTGCACCCATGGGCACTGCATTGGTACACCAATCGTAGCGTATCTTGATAAATTTTTGTTACATGAAGATAAGATGATCAGTCTTACGCTTCAGGTAACAGTTCAGGGACTATGAAATATTCTAGTGTGAAAACACACTTTTAAATCAATAACCATGTCGGGAATCAAACTCGAGACCTCTTGCATGGTAGGCAAATGCGCTGATCATTACACCACGAGACTGATGTATTTTTAAGGAGTTAAAAAAATTGTATTTTTTCAGTTTACCTACCTAGAATTTATATAGTGAAATTTACAATATTAATTTAATAATTACGTATTTAAGAAAATTCTACGTGATAAATACCTGGCTTCAGGATTCCAGTCTCCACTCGACCCACGGGCACCGTCCCGATCCCTCCAATCTTGTAAACGTCCTGCAGCGGCAAGCGAAGGGGCTTCTCCGTGGGGCGAGAGGGGGGCAAAATGGCATCTAAAGCCTGAAAACGGCAAGTCAATCTTATGTTACAACACAGCCACATTTGTTTTAGAATGTAGTACTGCATAGCATCTGGATTATGAATGTTATATGACAACATTACCTTGATACAAGTGAAAGAATTTGGATGTATATTATTACACATTTACTTAATATCGATAACATTCAACCCTGCGCCGAATCTAAGGGGCGCTAGCGCCCTGCCACTAAATGAAAAGGGATGGATATTTTCCACTAGGTTTGTAAGTGAATACGAGCACATTATTCTCCCCTCCCTTGTAAGTAAGTGTCTGGTTCTTTGTGCAAACTGAACCTACGGTAGGTTCAGCTCTAAATGGATCAACCTGGGTGTTCACATTAGAAATTTAAAATGCATTTACTTCCTTACCTACCTAATTTAAAAAATGGCAAGTTTATTTTTAAATTACCGGTATTCCTAAGTACGTATTTATTTATTTCTGCATATGTTGGCAGTTGGCATTGCATGGATAAGCTTGTTTTTTAGTTTGAAAACTGGATTCTGGGTGGTTTGTTTGTTTTGGAGCAAATTCTTGTCGTCTTTTTCAAATGATAATTAAGGCAAGTTTAAAATATATTTCACCTAAATAAAACTAATTCGATTTAATAGACATAGATTGTAAGATAATTACACATGTTTCATGAATCTTGTTGATTTTAGTTCTTCAAAATTAATCATAAAATAAGTATATATCACAGAAAAATAAATATTTTTTAATCCGCAGGAATTAATAAAGATCTAAATAGGTGGAGTAGACATTCAATTGAGAATTTTTTTAAGGGGCCATTTTTTAATATTTTTTTATTAAATTGAAAACATACTATACATAATTTTATACAATATTCCCAAGGAGTTTTTTTTTAAAACTCGTTTAGGGACATACAGATAACAATATTTATTTAAAGAAGTTTTTATATTTTAAACTATAACATTATTTACAAAAGCTGAATAAAAATTATGAGACACTACAAATTAAAAGGGTATGAAAAATATTTACTAGTAACAAAAAAAACATAATACTAGGGTATGGAAATAAATTCAAAATGATGTATACATTATACAATCTGGGAAAGAAAAATTAAAAAATGTAAAAAGTTTAAAAATTACATGTATGTATATATACAAACTGAACTAGTACGAGAGTGCAAATGTTCGAAATTACAAGAATAAAAAAAGTTTTTTTTAAATTAACAAAATATGCGCACACCCAATACAGGTTAAAAAAATATCAAAAACGTATTAAAATTACGTATACAATAATGTATACGTAATTTTAACAAGTTTTAACAAATTTTTGTATTAACAAGCTAAAAAAGTATAAAAAAAACACAAATAACATTTTAATAGTATTAAAAATTACATATACAAGCAAAAACGGTAAAATATTAAAAGTTATGTGTTCAAGATTCTCGCATTCTCAAAAATAATTTCTCATTCTTTGACATTATGTAATTATTAGTTATAAATTACCTCAATCAAGCACTTCCCCTCCACTTTGCCCTCCTTGCGCTCGATGGTCCACCCCTTGAACCAGGGCATCTTGTCAGATGGCTCCAGCATGTTGTCTCCGTGCCACCCGGAGATCGGGACAAAGGCAACAGACAACGGATTGTAGCCTGCAAAATATTATTTTAAAGAGTTATTTGGGTAAATACGTACAGTTAAAACCAAACTAAAAGATCAAATAAATCCAGTGCGTCCAAATGTTTAATAGCCTACATTAATGTGTCAGTGCTTGTCGGCAAACCGAGTAAACATACAATGTTTGTGTGTTGGGAGGCACATTTAAATATTTTATTTAAAAACTCTGTTACACACACAAGGCTATTAAGATTTGAATGGACTGTATTTAAACAAGTATAATAAAAATATAATTTTTAGTGAAATAAAATTAAATATAATATTTAAATACTCTGTTACACACACGTATTTAAACAAGTATAATAAAAATATAATTTTTAGTGATATAAAAATATATTATTGTTATCAAAAACATTTTTCACTTTGTGGTATGACATTTTACACTTATTTGTTTATAAATTTGCATAAACCACTTTAATTTTTTTGATTACACTTCGACCGACTTCGACCTCGACCTTAACTAAGTTAAATTCCTGACAATGAGGTAGTAACCTCGAAATCGGTCGAAGTGTAATTAAAAAAATTAAAGTAGTTTATACAAATTTATAAACAAATTAATATAAAGATATGTTTTTGAATTTATTTCTTTAATAACATTATCAGAAAAGAAAAATTTTGACCTTTGACTTTCTTTCTACATATTTAAAAAAATATATTTTTATGGCACCACAACAGGCCAGGAGGCCTAATTACACCACAGAACACATGAGACTTGAGAAAAATCACATTTTATTTTTGAGTCCTTACCGGAGATCGAACTCGGAACCTTCCATGGGTGAGTCAAGTGTCTTGACCACTACACCATGGAGACCATAGATAGGCACATTATCACAACCATAATTGAACTGTCTTACCTATCGCAATACCATTGAATCACCCAATGAATGTTGACTGTTTTAATGTTCTCCACATTAAGGAAACAAATTACAGACCTTATCTTATAATTAGGTTGGATTTTCAATTTTATTCGGCATTCCAAACAAGTACCACGAAGCGTACACAACAGTCAGCTGACTTATAATAGCATCACTTCCTCAATAGATCAGGGTAAGTACCATGAATGCGTAAAATCGCGATCGCATCGTTGCAAAGGCAAGAAATACAAATGGAACATACTTTCTCCATACGCCTTAATTATGCTTTTGCCAATCCCAAGTTTTGACACTGACCGCATGATAATATCCCGATACTTAATGGATCTTGGCTTGGAGGGGAAGATTGAGCAAAATGAGAACTCTCATCCTCCACACAGTAGCCAGGTTCTTCAGATTCTTCTTCAAGACCTGCGCTTGGAGAGCGAGAACTAATTTACGGGGACTCGTCACAAAAGATTTTCACATGTCATAATGATGTCAGGAGCTTACATAGCACTGACCCCCATTTCAAAGAATAAGACCGTACTATAAAATAATAAACAATAAAAAAATCGACTATATGCAATAATGAGGGGGATTTACCAATCTTCTTTATATAGGAGGAGACTTCCTTCTTGATTTCCTCATAGCGAGCCTCGTGATAGGGAGGTTCTGTGGAGTCCATCTTGTTGACACCGACCACCAGCTGCTTGACCCCGAGAGTGAAGGCCAGAAGGGCGTGCTCTCGTGTCTGCCCGTTCTTACTGATCCCGGCTTCGAACTCTCCAGTGCCAGCTGCGACGATGAGCACAGCACAATCAGCCTGGAACAGAACAAAATATTTCGATTTAGTAAAAGAAACACTAAAAGAGTTCTAAATTGATGTTACACAGGACACTAAATTGGAAAACCAAATGCAGCGTGGCTCGATCATCTATTTGGTATTCACATAAGTTGTGTTTTCGTTTTTTTTCTCAAATTTTAAAATGAATACCAAAAGTAAAACAAAATCATAAAGGTTAAACGTCATTCGAAAGAAAAAATTCTGCTTTACAAGATCAAGTGAGTATTTTTGACACCTTTTTCTGTTCGCATTCAATCGAAGGAATAAAGCTCCATGGCTGCTTGCGATATTTGCGCAGTGTACGGTGGTAAAGATGCCATGAATTATTGTCAAATTTGGTGTTAGCATAATACTTCTTAATTTTTTTTCAAACGAAGAGAGCAAGAGGACACAGTTAAAAAAAAATTTACACATCGACTCTGACAGGAGTCGAATCTGGGACCTCAAGCATATTAGACGAAAGGCGAAACCACTACACAACAAGGCGAACTTATCCCCGGTTTATTTCCTTGTTATCTGAGAGTTTCAGTTTAAGCATTTGAGTCGAAAACACTCATTCCGGGTTCCGGTTCAATTTCACACAGAACAATATTCTCAGTCTGCCTGAAAACTAATAAATTTTGGCTTGTGGTGTGCTAAAAAAAAAATTTTTTTTTAATGTAAATAATTAGGTACCTGCGAAGTCCCTGTGATCATGTTTTTGATGAAATCTCTGTGTCCGGGCGCGTCAATGATGGTGACATAGTACTTGGCCGTCTCAAACTTCCACAGCGCGATGTCGATGGTGATGCCGCGTTCCCTCTCGGCCTTCAACTTGTCCAGCACCCAGGCGTACTTGAAGGAGCCCTTGCCCATCTCCTGCGCCTCCTTCTCGAACTTCTCTATGGTCCTCTTGTCTATGCCACCGCACTTGTAGATGAGATGGCCTGTGGTGGTGGACTTTCCCGAGTCCACATGGCCGATGACCACGATGTTGATGTGAGTCTTCTCCTTACCCATGCTGCTGATGCTGTTGTCGTTATATACTTGATCTGCGCTTCTGTGTTAGCTAAACAAAATACAAAATATGAAATGACCTAATAAAGCTCAGCCGAAATCAAGTGAGGGTTATCACTAGAGCCCGCCCAGGGCACTGCAGACTATATAAACACCTTGATAGAATTAACCTTTCTGAAACTTCTAGATGTAGGTTCTTCAGTGCAGAAACACTTTGCACATTCTATGTAAATGTGATACTTCAGAATAAGAAGTCTCATTATCGGGGGACCACTGGCTAAACCTGAGGATGTTAGAGAGACCGCCCTCTACCTAATAGCTAGATACTTTATTAATCTGGACTTGGAGGGAGAGATTTAACAATATGAGAACACTCGCCCTCCACTCAGTAGCCTGGGTTTTTAAAGATCTGGGCTTGGAAGGGGAGAACTAATTTATGGGGACACGTTACAATAGATCTACATAGGCCGCAGTAACGTCGGGAGCTTTATATAGCACTTAGCCCCAGCTACAAAAATAAGAATATAAGAACCTCTTCAAAGTTACAGTACTGAGACATTCCCGCAGTAGTGGCCAGTAAATAAGCCAATTTTCGCAAGAGTATTTTATGTTTGAAAGGTTTTTGTCGTTACCTCATCATGTTAGACATATACAATTACACATGAAAAAAGAGGAGAGATGATTATCGAAGGCCAGCACAGAAAGAAAACTTTCCTCTCCTGTTCTCTACTTTATCTCCTTATTCTAAACTCTCTCTTTCTCCTTTTTGGAAAATTCAGTTAATACAGTTTTTTCTCTCTTGGGAGGAATGAGAGAGCCATCTCCTTCACGTAGGTAACACATCGTTCTTTAGCAATTCATTTTCTGTTCAAAAGTGGCAGACTTTGGCATGAGCTACCTCTTCATATACAAAATGAAACATTATTATACCGAGGATATTCTGACAGAATGCATTAAGTCAACAGCCTTCATATATTTAAAATATTTTTAAACAAAAATAAATATAGCAATGTAAAAAAAATGAGAGATGAACTAAAATGGTTATCTGTAAGAAGGAGACTTAAATTTATTATTTAAAAAAAAAAAAAAAATATTTGCGTTCTTATTATTTACCCAAATATTTAATTTTGAGGGCCATTTTCAACGAGTTGTAAATAACTCACTATTAGAAAATGGGAATCAAGTTGGGGTAGAGTGGGATTCGAACCACAGACCTTTGGTCCGTGAGTCCGAGACACTAGCCACAGGACCACAACCCGATTCAATTTAATATGTTGATATTTATACATAAATTTTTTCACGATAAATTACCAAAATATTTTAAGGATAAAGTTGTCTTAAACAAAAATTGTCATGAATATGCTACTAGACAAAAAGATAAAATAAGACTACCATTATTGAAAAGAGCTGAGTCGCAAAATTGTTTGATGTATAAGGGTTTAAAAATGTATGATGAGATGCCTGAATGTATGAAGAATGAAAAGTGTCTGAAAGAATTTAAAAATAAATGTATAAGTTACTGTAAGGAAATGTAAATATATATAGATGATGTAAATGTACATAATAGTCTATATTAGTTTTAATATAAGCTAACTTAAGAAATAAATTTAAAAAAATAAAAAAAATAAGTGCAAGATGTTAATTTCAAATTTTATGCTATGGTGCTCGTGTGGCACCCAAACATCGAGCTTTTTTTAAATCCAGCCTTCTGCAAATGGTTCAAAACGATTTTACGATCAATATTCAGCTCCTGGGCGAAGCTACGACTGCTAACATGACGGTCTATCTGGATATTTTCCATGATTTTATCAACATTTTCGACAACAGGCCTGCCAGAGCGTGGTGCATCATTCACCTCCACTAGACCAAAATGAAATCGTTCGAACCACTGTTGTGCAGCACGAACCGAAAGAGTATCGGCCCCGTATACATCGCAAAATTTTTTGGTCGCCTTTGACGCATTTTTCCCTTGGTAGTAAAAATGTAAAATATGGCGAATTTCTCCCTTTGAGACCTCCATACTCGACGCATGATAGTTTACGACTGAACCGACTAAGCGCATATCATAATGTTGAAGAAGCGTTTGTAGTATACACTCACACCTTTACAACGCCGTATCGTATGATCCAATGTGGCCAATAGTGAACGCGATATACTTAGTCGAAAAACAGGCCGCGAAATACGAAATTACTTTTTCCGCAACCTGATATATACAATATATACAACACATACATAACATGATAAAATAAAATAAAAATATATAAAATAAAAAAATGCTTTATGAGTTCAGCTAATTAAATCGATACGGCCGTTCTGTGGGTAGATTTGGTATTTCAATATTGATGAAACTTTTGGCCGCGTTTAACGATTCGCCAATCACGCAACTCCATTACAAGAGCGAAACGTTACTTGATTTTTCACAACATTAGATGTTTATATAACATAATATTCAGGACCTTAGAGCAGCGGTTTCCAACCTTTATGCTACTACGCCTCCCCGAAAAAAAAATGTGTTCCGCGCCTCCCTTTCTTTTATTTTTTAAATAATTATAATAATATTTTTAATGTTGTCCCGTGGCTAGTATTGTGGACTTACGGGCCAGAGGTCCGAGGTTCGAACCCCACTTTACCCCAACTTCCATTTTCTAGTAGTGAGTTATTTATAACTCGTTAAAAATGCCCACGAAAATTGAAATATTTTGGTAAATTATAATAACGCTAATTTTTTTTTTTTTTTTTTAATACATTCCCTTTCCGCACTTAATGATGCATGAGGCACTGGATTGGTACGCCAATCGCAGCGTATCTTGATCATTTTTGTTACATTAAGGTAAGGTGACCAGTCTTACGCTTCAAGTACCAGTCCAGGGAATACATGCATATAATAATATAGACACGTTTTATTATTATTATTAATAATAATACACTAGCAGCTATTAAGCTGATGCGTGTAAAACAAGTGTGTGGTTATTTAACATTATAAATTGATGTGTGCGTCTAGGCGGTTTTGGAACACATCAACTGAACCAATCACTTTCTCGGGAAGGCCAATTTATTTCTCCACAACTCGGTTTGTCAGGAAGTTCTTCCTGAGGTTGGATGAAAAGGAGGTAGTGTTGAGTTTCAATGAATGACCTTTTAAAATAGTAAAAACTTAATTACAACAAAAAACCGTAAATTAAAAACAACAGAATCATAAAAAGGTTATGATTTAATAACATAGATGTACGTTCATGTATATTCATTTTGAAGGATGGTATATGATCTAAAAATTGAATGCGAGGGTTGTTGTTGTTTATTGGCTCAAAGTTTATCAAATCTTGTGAGCAATGTGGAGAGTGCCACTCGTATCTGCTTTTCGACTACTAACCTGGCTCGATATTCGGTTTTCATTGCAGCCAGGGCCGAATAGCCAGTTTCGCATAAATAAAACGTTACAGACGGTAGAAAAACCTGCATTTCTTTGCAATACAAAGATTCATACTCTACGCTAAGATTCATACACAATTATATTATTGTATCAATTTCATTTTTTAATAAATAAAATTGGCGCCTACCCACGGAGGCGCGGACTATGCCATGATATGCGATGATACCCACGAGCCAGTACAAAAAAAAATAAAGCACCAAATTTGACCCACTTCTCAAAAAGGTTTGTCATCACTGTTTCATGGTGTATTTTTAATGATTTGAAATATCATAAAGTAAAACGCTGACAGCAGTGTCATAGTTATGGTAAAGAATTACACAGAAATTCAGAAAATGTGTAGGTATATTTGTTTATCTATTCATTCAAAATTACCCAGGTTTAAATATTAATGAATTTTTTATTATACATATAAAAGACGAGTGATACTTTAATCCACAAACTTGGAATAGCCAGTGACAGGTTTCATCGTTTTCGCGACATCAACGAGACTGGTATCTTTATTAAGGAGTTCAATGTATTTATGCAAAACAGAGGTAAGGATAGATAATTCAAAATCATATGAAAGTAAATTAAATAAAGTTATTTTTATTTTAAGGATCATTATCAAAATTTTAAAACAAGACACTAAAAATAAAATACTTAAACTCATTAAAATAGCATTATATAAACTCATTAGTTAACCTGAAAATTTTTTGATAATGATCCTTAAGATAAAAATAACTTTATTTAATTTACTTTCATACAATTTTGGATTCTCTATCCTTACCTCTGTTTGTATAAATACACTGAACTCCTTAGTAAAGATACCAGTCTCGAAGATGTCGCAAAAGCGATGAAACCGGTCACTGGGTATTCCAAATTTGTAGATTAAAGTATCACTCGTCTTTTATTTTTATAATAAATTACAATGAACTTCCATCAAGAATTTTCACTTTCAAACTTAAATTAATGAACTTATTAAGGCTTTTTAGGCTGAGCCCGTGTCAAGCCATATTAATTAACAATAAAAAATAAACAGTACAATTAATTAGATTTAATAATAATGACATGTGATGCAATAGAATAAAGACCCAGAAAAACAAGGTATAAATAATAAAATTTCAAAGAATACAAGGTAAAAAAAAATCAGATATAAGTATTAAAATATAAACTGTGCAAATTTAGATTAATACATAATCAAATATACAGAATAATAGTTTCATTGAAATCAACAAAATAATAGTAAAATATAGTAGTGCCTATCTCACATTAATGTATGCGCGTGTGGTGTATCGTAATACGTATTATTTTTAATTGTTGAAGGAAAGTGAATATTTGCTGATTATATTAGATGCAGCTAGTAAAGGAATAACGTGTGTCTATTTTTTTGCATGATAGTTTCCTATGATTGATCGTATTAAAAACGCGTCCACAAACTGTTAATTATCATTATTTTGACGTGATTTAGTTTTAGTTAATTTTTCTGAGAGTGAATTTATTTCAATACAGTCAAATAATTCCCTCCACATACCCGAAA
This sequence comes from Micrasema longulum, assembly GCF_059751315.1. NCBI lineage: Eukaryota > Metazoa > Arthropoda > Insecta > Trichoptera > Brachycentridae > Micrasema > Micrasema longulum. The sequence goes on from NW_028278842.1 coordinate 111,957, forward strand.
ACCGTTTTGAAGACAGTGGGTTTCAGTGTACAATCGAGTTAGGTACTTTTTTAAAGTTTCAATTTCATGAACAGCGGTTTTTAATTTAATTTAAAACTACTGCTTTCATCGCCCCTTTCACTGTGAGTTTAGCAAATTATCATTATAATAATCATTCCCCTTTCGGCACCTAATAGTGCATGGGGCACTGCACCGGTCCTTGATCAGTCTTACGCTTCAAGTGCCAGTCCAGGGATTATGAAATATTATAGCGTAAAAACACCTTCTTCAATAATATTTCACGTCAACCACGCCAGGAATCGAACCCGAGACCTCTTGCATGGTAGGCAATTGCACCGACTGCTACACCGTCGACTGTCGATTGGCAAATTAAGTAGAGGGGTTATGTCGGATATCGTAATTCTTTCTCACGACCAATGACCATATTGCAAACACGAATGGTAGCAAAACTGTGTTTTCTCTTATTAAATTCAGTTACAAGAGTCTATTTCAACTCTAGTATTTTTTTGTAAATTAAAATTATTATCATTATTTTAAACATTATTTAATCTCTGTGGCTTCGATACACAGTAGTTTACGTAAGCATAGCCGCCAGCGTCATCTTTATCATGAATATTTTTTTTAATTCAGAAAAGACGTGTTAGGCAAATGGTAAATGCTGATTACCTGGCAACTTCGCAAATTTGACCACATAACCGAGTATCGCACGCAACTACACTGGCTCAGTATCAGGCATAGAAGAAACATTCACATTCTATCACTTCTTCACAATATTTTAAATAATCCCACTTCGCCTGTTTATCTGAGAGAGCTCATCCAACCTCTTTCACAACACGGACTATCTCTTCGTTCTAGTAACGAGAGAACCCTTTTAATACCCTGTCATCGCTCTAATTTTTTTGCCTCCTCTTTCACAGTAGTAGCCGCTCGATTGTGGAATAATCTACCAACTAATGTTAGAGACGCCCCTTCTTTATTTACATTTAAGTCGAGATTGAAATGTCACTATCTAAATATTTGAATTGTTCCTTTATCCTTCTTCTTTCCTTCCCATCCCCTCTCCTCTCTTCATAGTAAAGTGTTATTTATTTTTTTTATACATATATTTATTTTTGTTAATCTTTGCTTTTAATTTTTGTATAAAATTGTAAGATTCAATATGTCCATGTATTTATAATTTTCTCAAACTGAACGGTTTGGGTAGGTAGGAAGAAATTGCCTTAAGGCAATATGCCCGCCCTTATATGTATATTTATTGTATATGTATATAAAGTGTCAATAAATAAATAAATAAACATGTAAGCCAATTTTTATTAGATTAAATTTGTTAACAGTGACGGGTATTTATATCATGGAACTAGTTTTATTGTTAAATCAAGACCTGAATATTTTAGTACACAAGGAAAAAGCCACTTTCTCATGGTGTTATCACCAGGAATAAAAGTAGGTTAAAAATTCCATTGACGAAAAAATCATTTTTACTAAAAGGGGGCCATATGCATGGCAATAAAAATAAGCTTCCTAAAAAAATAAAGAGATGCATTGTACAATTTTAAAAAAGTGTTTGTTTGTTATTTTTTATATATTTCGGTATCAAAAAATGACTTGATTTTTATGGTTTTTACTTTTACTTTTTTTTTTTTTTTTTTATCCATACATAATTAATTATATTGTGTTACTAAAATATTTAAAGAGATAAATCCTTGCAAAAAAAAACTGCCATTACAGTTTGGCGGGAATTCAATAATTGTTCAAAAAAATGCTAATGTAAAAATTTTCAATAAATTTCAAAAAAAGTATTTGAAAATGGTGTTTTTACACTAGAATATTTCATAGTCCCTGGACGTGTAAGACGATCATCTTACCTTCATGTAACGATCAAGATACGCTGCGATTGGTGTACCGATGCAGTGCCCTGTGCACCATTAGGTGCGGAAAGGGAATGATGAATATTACAAGATAGTAAACGGCCATAATTAAAGAAATTGAAAATGTTCTTAAGTGAATTTGTCGCAACTATTTCTTTTATACAAACATACATTCTGCATGCGTATTATGTAGGTGAATTTTACATTTTCTCGGTGATATAATATTTCGAAATTAATTTTATTACAGTTTATTATTTGAGCTTGGGAATAAAGCTTGCTATAAAACAACATACCACGTGCTGTCTGCGACAATTGCAAAAAAAAACAAGTCGTGTGTGCAACTCGCAAATGTGCACTCGGCAAATCTAATAATAGTTTGAAATACTTTATTAGCTCTGCTCCGCTATTTTATTTTATCTAGACATATCAATAGCGTCCATTTTGAGACGAAATTTGATATTTAACCTTGTTTTATATATCACACATTAATAATATAAGCCTAGATCTTCTGTAAAAATGAAATCGATTCGTCTAAGACTAAGGGATGTCTACTGGCCTTGAAACGTTTGTAACAGTTAACAAATTACGATTGAATAATAAATAACGGTGCGTGAGAATGCATTGCATGTTTAATACATGTTTTTTTACGATAGTTAATAAAATAATTAAGTTATTAAGTCGGCCAAAATATATATGATCGAATGAAAAACGGCGTGCGTTGTCCAAAGTAATGGCGACATGAGTCATGTCAGACACACCACTAAATATTAAATCAAACAAGAATTATCACGAAAAAACAATAAAAAATAATCAATTACACATTTAAGTTAAATATTGATAGTACCTTTAATTGATTTTATGTTTAAATCTCTTGAAACCTTGCCGGTAAATTGCGTAACTAAAATGTGTACCGGCGAGCTATCTGCTCGGACAAAATCTAAAAATTACAGCGTTTTTAAATAAGGCACAAGAGAAAACTTAGTGATATCGTTTGCAAAGGTTTAATGCGAGTTTAATAATGAGGAAATAGTGAGTAAAATGTGTTGTAATAAGGGAAAATATCGGAAAGAACACGCTTACCCCCTGTAGCGGCTAAAGTCTCGAAGATTTTCCGGGCATGCGCGCCAAGCTCACGTCCATCCGGGAACTTCGATCAATACATAGCAACAATATGCACATTTTGTTATAATAAAATACGGTTTATGCGCCAATAACAATCGCGTAATATTAGCCTATTTTCAGCTGCGTTTAAAACAACTTTCGCGAATTTACGGATTTGTTAGATGACAATTTGAACACTCGGAACAGGTGACATCGGAAGTTTGGAAAAAGGGTTCATTTGTTTCCGCTTAGGGCTGGAGTTTGAACTTGGAATGTAATTAAGAACTTTTGGAATAAATATGTGCAGGTACTATCACATATTCGATATGACTTGAGGTGGAATTATATAAAACATTTTTCTATTAAAAATAATCGTAGTAGTTGACAGTCTGGAATCATTTTCATTTACTTATATATTAGTTTTTAAATATCAATCCATCACACTTGTGAACTTAAGGTCCTTTTTCCTTAAAATATATAAATAATTGGCTCTCCTGCAAAATTTGACGCATTAGCCATTTATACTTTTTATCATCAATATTGATAATACATCTTGGCAATGAGTAACAATACCTACCATGGTTTTGAGAAAAATGACTTTAAAATTGACAAGTTAAAAGGATATGCGAAAAAGAAAATTTTATTTATTTATTAAGGAAATCATTCATTTTTTTAAATAAATACAAGGTACAAAAGAACAATTAAAAAAAGTAAGACCAATTACAGATTTCAAATTAATTTATTATGAATGCAGGAGAGCGGAAAAAATATTTTATATAAAACTAAAAAATTAAATAAAAATTACTTAAAGGGAGAAGACATTGTATAGCTCCAACTTTACTTTCCTCCCCTCTCGCTCTGCTTCTATGAACATTTATATTTCTTAGTAAAAATTCACAACCAACAATAATTAATTAGATGCAGGTAGTAAATGTACATATTGAATAAGTAAAAATTAAGAGTTGAAATTAAAAATTAAAGAAGTTAAAATTAAAAGTTAAAATTAAAAGTTAAAATCAAAAGTTAAAGTTAAAAGTTAAAATCAAAAGTTAAAATTAAAAGTTAAAATTAAAATATAATATGTAATGATTTGAATGAATACGTATTTGAGCATTGTTTTTCTGTCACTTTCTCGCAAATGTCTCCCTGATACTGTGCGAAAAAGACAACGGCACGTCGGACAAATTACTTATGATAACTAAAATCGACAAAATCGACGTTTTGTAGTCCCGTTTTCTGCACCCTAAAACACTGAACAGATTTAAAAAAAAAAGAAACAGACTGAAATTTTCTGTGTCGGTGCCTTTTGCGTTTTACAAAGATGGTTATCATATTTGTATACGGTGTGTCCGAAGACGGCAGATAAAACTTCGCGCTTTTGAGAATTTTTGGATGGTTCTAGCTCCCATAAGAAAATATTTACTAAAAAAACAAAACGATAGCAACACGCTATTGGTAAATGTAAGGGAGCGGATAAATAAATAAAATAAAAATCTGCATAGATAATAGGGTCTATACTCATATTTTAATTTTTATTTTCAAATAATCAAAAAATTACCATGAGATAACAATATTATTTTTTCCGTGCAAATTTTCTACAGAGGTTCAAAATATGTATATTTTGAATTGCCTGAAAATGAAACGTTTCGCGCCCTATGGAACAAACGTCACGTATTACGTTACCGTGCCATACCTGCACGCAATGTTTGTTAGACGCGCACCCGCGGGCATGACGTGAGGCGTGAGACATCAAGGGACGTGACGCCAGCGGCGATCTGTTTTGATTTATATGTGCTCGTTTTCAAACCCGAAAAGTATGAATAAAAACTTGTATTTTATGCATTGATAATTTTATGATTATAATCATAAAAATCCGCTATATATATCAAAATACTATATATATATATATATTTTTACGTTATTCCCGATTTGTGAAAATTCACTATTATTCAAACCCGCATATGAAACCTTCAGGAAATATTTATTACCAGGGCCGCGATTATAAACGGCTATCTTCATCGGTATATTGAGGTATAAACTGATATCGATATTTATGTACGAAAGTGTGCATATTTGTATGAAAATTCAAAGTGTCTTCGTCGGTAACCGGTAATTGAACATATTTAGAAAAAAATGTAAATATATTCTATTTTTCATAAGAAAACTTAATTTTACTTTGAAGATAAATTTTAACTTCCCATGATAATCGAGGCCCAGATTAACGTACAAATCTACTACAAATCCCAAAAGAAAACACTTGTAAGAGTATATTACAAAAGAGATATAAGGTATATAGCACACCAGGATGACGACATAATTTTTTTATTTCTAAATATCGTCATTGCGCCGGCAATATGTGTTAAGTGATTATTTTTTAAAAGTATTTTTAACTTCTCATTAAGATTTCACAATTTCGTTTCTACAAAATATAGTTAAATATTTTGTCAAAGTAAAATTATGTGTTTTCCTTTTTGTAAAGAATAAAAATGTATTGAAAAATTAAATCCATCATCAAAAGATACACTGTTTAAATTATCTTCATAAAAAAACAAAATGTCACTTAATTGATTTGGTGTTTATTTTGTAGAACTCCGTATTTAAACTTATTATATAAAAAATCAAACACCGATTTGAGATGTTTAATTTCTTATATTATACGTTTAACAGTGTTGACGCAGCGACGATATATTGAGAAACCTCGATAGGTTTCATTTTATATAAAAACATTGTAAATATCACGATCGGAAGACATAGAAGCCGCACTTTTACTCTGATGGTAACAATAGATACCGCGAAACCGTCTAATTTTGCCCGCTTTTTTACAATTATGTTGATTTTCTCAAAAAAAATGTACGTAGTGCTTTACTTTTTAATTACTAAGAATGACCTTGGTAATCATTGAATTGGGTTACAATTGTAAATTCAGTCATATTTAAATGCGATTTCAAGCAATTTAAAATTTGAATGGCTGGAAAAATTACCTCCATGCTCGTCCATGTTTGCCCGCAACCATTATTTGTACTCATACGGCGTTCTTGTCTAAGAACTACTTTATCGAATTATTAATTCAAGGGCCAAATTGTCGTTTGAACATATTTTCAATGGCTAACTGATAAATTATTCGTCTAAAAATAATTGGGCAAATTTACACGCCGAACTCTTTTTGTTTTCATACAAGACAATTGACAATTTTTAATTTCAGGTAGGTACGGCCTCCGTGGTGTAGTGATCAAGACGCTTGATTCACGCACGGAAGGCTCCGGGTTCGATTCCCGGTGAGAACACAAAAATTAAAATGTGATTTTTCTCAAGCCTGGGTGCTCTGTGATGTAATTCACCACTGTAATTAGGCCCCCTGGCCTGTTGTGGTGCAAAAAAAAAATGGTGTGAGAAATAATAGCTGTTTCAGGAATATAGTTTATGAACAACTAAGAAGGTTAAAAACCAGACGACATCAATTTAAAATGAATAGAAATTATTTCGGAATCTAAGTCCAAAGCTACGAAAGTTAAAAAATATCGTTTGAGGGTGGATAATAATGGAAGCTGGTTAACTCCAGATATAATGAAAATGATCTAATATAGAAACAAGTTGTATACCATGCAAAAAATAAGAAATGCTTCAGAAACTATTAAAAAGCTATATAAAGGATATGAAAACACATTATCAAAATAATTAAGAAAGGCAAAGAAGAATTAAATCAAAGTATGCACAATAATGATAATACTTTTGAAAATCTAAAATACCTAATGTGTGCAAAACCTTCATAATGGTTTTAATTTGATTTAAACTAATTATTAAAATAAGACAGTGACAACCCTAACACATTTTTTCGTTTGGGCAAAATTGACAGCACAGAATTATGCGGGTTAATTTGCCCATCGTCATAATTCTTGATTTAAGCTCAGTAGCTTTTCTGTCTGACCATTGTCAGTACATCACATAATATAAACAGGAAATGATCTGAAAATCTTTGCCTATATCATACAACAAGAAAAACTTACCTCTGTCTTCGCCATCGAGCAGTATATTAAAAATCAGTCAAATTGGCCCGCAACAAACTACACGCGGACTTTGACAGGTTCTGACAAGCCACTGAGTAAAGTTAGTGACAAAAGCTTCTAAACGGAGTTAGTGACATAAATCTACTTTCCTCCTTAATGTACCAAATTTACCGAAATCAAATGAAAATATATGTTTTTAAAGGTCGAGCATAGATTAGACTCTTTGGGCAAAATATCCATAAAGGGCAAAATTGGACGGTTTCGCGGTACCCTTTTTTCTCTTACATTGCATTACATATTTTTATATTGTTTTTTAGTTGAATTTCTACAATGAAATTTTTATTACTGTTAATATCGTTTTTTTATATTACTAACGTTTACTTGAAAATTTTCTCTTAAAACTGTTATTTAAAATACTTTAAGAAGTGTTTTTATTTTGTTGAGCATGTTTTTAGATTTTTTAACTTTCAATTTATTTAAAAAATATTGTATGTATTACTTTTGTTACTGTAATTTGTTATTATTTTCAGAATTGTTTTTTAAAAAAATATTATTACCTTTCATTTCTTTTATTGCTTCACATCTGTTATTTTTTAAAGTCATAAAAGCCTATTTTTTTCTTCTTAAAAATGTTTTTCATTCTTTTTTATTTAATTACTTTTTATTTCAAAATACAAAGAATGTACAATACCTAATTGTATTCCTATGAGTTAGCAAACTCATTCTGGCACAGTTACAATTGATAAGCATCAGATATAAAGATTTATAGTTACACATAATTAAAATAAAAATGGACAAATCTTAGTATGTTTTTTCATATCTAATATAACTTTCACTTATGTAAATACTGTTCTTCTTCAGCCTTGTTCTCTCCACTGATGGATAAAGGCATCTTCCAAATGTCTCCATTCCTTCCAATCCCCGCTTTTATCATCCATGTTTTACTGGGTAACGTGGCAATGTTATCGATCCATCTTTTTTGTGGCCTTCCAACACTTCATTTGTTTTATTTATTGTGTATGCAGTCTTCTTCTTTTGTATGCTTCTTCTTCTTTCTTACTTCTTTTGTTTGCCCATGCTTAACACTTTATTATTCCATCATTTTGCCTCGCCAAGTGTCCCGTCCACTGCCATTTAATTTTGCTGCCCAATCCATCATATCTGCGACTCCGGTTCAGAGCCTTATTTCTTAATTTCTTATTCCCCCTCTTAGACATACACCGAGCATCTGTCTTTCGACGGATCGTTGCATGCATTTTAGTTCTAAATATTGTTTTTTCTTGTAATTACTTTGAGCATGTTTTTAATTTCAATATTACTTCAGTTCTCTTTTGTTCCTTATAATATTAGTCTTGTAATTGTCGACCTCGTGGCGTAATGGTTAGGGCGTTTGCCTACCATTCAAAAGGCCCCGGGTTCGATTCTCGACATGGTTGATATTAAATATTTATTAAAAATGGTGTTTTCACACTTGAATATTTCATAGTCCCTGGACCTGGTACCTGAAGCGTAAGACTGATCATCTACCTTCATGTAACAAAAAAATGATCAAAATACGCTGAGATTGGTGTACCAATGCAGTGCTCTATGCACCATTAGGTGCGGAAAGGGAATAATGATGAATTCATTTGAATAATATAAAAAGTTAATTGATAACCTAAGCAAGTTATACAATATGGAAACTTCCCTGGTCCATTAGAGAATTAAGTCTAATTTTGTATAACTATGAAATTGTACTGTATGGTTTCTGAATAAAAGACAAATAAAGAAAAAAAATCTAGATACATATCAGGCGCGTGCGGTGAATATTATCAGTAGGGATGCTGACAAAAATAATCATGTGTTTACATTTAGTGGGTGTGACAGTACATATGGGTAGATATCTAACTAAAATAAATATTGCATAGAATCAGTTTTGTAAAGTACACTTGAGATTGTATTATTATATTATGAAAATGATCCTATGCAAGTTTTCCATTATAATAATAATTTGAAGTTGATCACATATAAATTAACGGAGCACGGGAGCAGGCGCGTCTATCGGTGAAGCTGTAAGCATTTGGACATGGACAGTAACTTAAACTCGAGATGTTCTAAAATTTTGGTGAAATTTCAATAACACGCTATTTAAAACTTTATGCTACATGTTATTAGAGTAGTTTTTTCTTTGCATTACTCAAGTTGGATGCTCTTAACTCTGTGAGTCTTGTAGAACAATACGACATTGTTATGAACTTAAATGCGTGTGCGCAGAAATTTGATCATTTTGTAATAAGACTGGACTCTAAATGAAGAGTAGTATTCAGATTCCAGCGTATCAAACGAATACTATCAACTATCAAGTCTGAGGTACCTTTATATAGGAAATGCGCATACGTATTAAGTTATCTATACTGAAAATATTGCTTGAAATTGTAAATTGTGTGTGTTTGAACATTTTCTGAGATAATTTTACGATTTTTTAAATATTTTTTTTCTCATTTATAATTTTCAATAGAAAAATACATATTCTTATTTTCAAATATTCAAGGGATGCGCCGCATCCACAGTATGTATGGACAGAACGCGCCTGATACATATATACCGATGAAAATAGATATTTCCATTTTCCCTTCTCAAAGATATTCTCCATCTCTCTTGAAATATCTGAGACTCTGGAGTACAAATAAAACAAATTATAATTCATAAAGCTTTATTTAAAATACTTAGGATAAAAATATTCGCATAATACCCAAATTCCTCTATAAATAATGCAAAATAAAGTGTATTGACATAGAATTTAAATGTGATACATTTACTGACTTGTTGTCACAGAACTTATTTATTAATTCAATTAAAAAAAACAACAGTTCTACTTGCAACGGTACTAAATAGATCAGAGGTGAATCATACCAATCAACCCTCGCATGTAACAATCCGATACATTTATTAGTTGATTGTGTTTTAGAAAAGTCGCAGAAATAATCACACCTAAAATTAATATTTCCAACACACATTTTTCAATTAATATCACAGTCTAAAAATGCCACACTCGGAATAAATATTTAAAACACTTTTCAACTTTCATTTCAAGCTCTTCTGGCATTAGATATATAAAAATAATGAAGGGTTTCTAATAAATTATGATATTTTAAATCATTATGGCAATGCAACAAATATATACAATGTAAAAAAAAATATTTTGGGTGTGTAGATAGAAAAACATGACTGGACATCCAGGGGGTAAAAGAAGGATTGGAGACCCAGGCTTAGATGAAGGAATGAAGTAAAAATAGATGCAGCACAGCTTCTATAAGTTGCAAATCGGAAAATGGCTGCTGAGGACAGGCGGAGTTGGAGGCAAAAGTTAAAGTAGGCCAAGGCTTAATTTGGGCTGTAGCGCCATCGAAGAAGAAGAAGATAGAAAAACAATGAGGAAACCTAGTGTTTTATTTATTGAGTAGGCGTTTATTAGGGAACTTAATATTATTTTATTTATACATATCATCCTATAGGGGAGTCATTTTTGTTATTTTTACAGGACGACGAAAAATCTGCTTATTTTATTGAAATCTCAACTTTATGAATATGAATAACATGAAATGTTTATCCATAAACTGTCGCCAATTCAGAGGAAACGCGGTCATACTTTTCTTCACACAACGTAGTCTCGTATTTACTCCCTGGATTATGGAATTATAGCAATGATTTTCTTACACACTATAGATATTTACCATTGACGTGTCTTTATCATTTTGCTTTTTTGATTAACTGTTTCTTATGCGAGCTAGGACCATCCAAAAACTGTAAAAAGTGCCCAGTTTTATCTGCCGTCTCTGGGTGTACTGTATACAAATATGATAAATTTTCAAAAATGGAAAGGATACCGAAACAGAGAATTTTATTCTGATACTTTTTATAAAAAACACATCAAATAGGTTAGGTTTCGAGGTACGGAAAACGGGACAGTGAAATTTCGATTTTTTTTTCAGTTGGATAAAATCAGTCCGTATTAGGGAAGCATCTGTAAGAGAGTGACAGAAAGACAACGTTCAAACCTATTCGTCAAAATCCTCACCCACCACGTATTCCCTCAAAAACTTTAAGTCTAATTTCTCTTCAACTCAATAAAATAGGCAGTTTTTTCGTAGTCCCGAAAAAAGAACACAAATGACTTAAGCGGCGTTGTTAGCTAAGCGACGATATACAGTTTTAATACATAATACATATATATTGCCTTAAGGCAATTACTCCCCACCTACATAAACCATTAACTCTTAAAAAACTGTGCGAAAAGAATTCCTATGCAAACCGTGCAGTAAACTCGTGTTAAATTAGGTAAGATATTTTAATATTTTTTTATGAGAAAATGAGATATTTTAATGTATGTACAGGTAATGAAAAATAAAAATGTAACTTTTTAATAGTCTATTTTCCATAATTCATAAAAAGAATCATGTAAAGTCTGTTTATTATTACTAGAACTTCCAAATAAACAAACCAGCTGCATTATCATGCAGCATATCATATAAATTTATAGTGGATTGACATTCATTAGATTCGTTAGTATGTATTTAAATTTGATAATATTTGTATTTTTAGTTTTATTTTATAAAACTCCATAGTTGATGACTTAAGTAAAAATATCAATAATATATTAACCGAGGTGTTTGCCTCAGTTAATACGTTATTAAAAAAAACAAAATATTATCGTTCTAATAATTTACCCAAATATTTAAATCTTGGTGATCACTTTCAACGAGTTGTAAATATGTAACTCACATTTAGAAAATGGAAATTAAAATCATTTAAGTATAAGGTAATAACCATTATATGAATAAGTTTTGTTTGAAGGTATATAATAAAAACTGGCTAGCTAAAAACCGGTAGCTGCCGATGGAACTACCAACCAGCAGCCCCTGTTATAGTTTTAATTAAATTTAAATACATATCATTTATTTTATTTAATGCACAAAATACACAATTTTGTCAATAGACACAATAATATGTTTTTTTGTCCCGACTTGTTAGAAAATTCCGTGTTAAGTCGGGACTCTTCGATATTTAAATCAAAAATATTTATTAACATATTAAACATAATTCAAATACATTTTCATTATAAAACTTTATAAAATTATATAATTTACACCAGTTTTTATTATAAACATTCAAACAAAACTTATATTCATATAATTATTATTACCTTATACATAAATGATTTTAATTTAAACTCTTTTATTTCCATGATTATTTTAAAAAAATGATTTACAACCCCTGCTTGCACTTGTATATAACATAGAAATTTGTTTAGTCTCCCACCAGTCTGACGATGTCGGTCACGACGAAACCCGGTCACTGGTAAAAATTTATAAATAAAAGTGGAATTTTCATTCCTATATACATATTTTTATTATTATAATTAGAAATGCAGTTCCACCAAGAAATGTCAGTAGAAAAACTCAATATATCAATGGAAATTAAGTTGGGGTAGAGTGGGGTTCGAATCTCGGACCTCTGATCCATGAGTCCGCAACACTAGCCACGGGACCACAACCCGATTAAAATAATATAGTAAAACTTAACAAAAAAGATTTAAATGATAATTTTATCAAAATCATTATTTAAATTTAGTGAGTACTTTCAGGTAAAAATCATGAAAGAGGAAATCGACTGCAGATTAGTCGGTCTCATGGTGTACTGGTTATGGCAACTGCCAGGCATTAAATAAGTAAACAATTGTACAACAATAAATAGCGATCCACTGTATTGTATTTTATCATGCCGTGGCGTAAAATGGGCCAATCATGCGATATCACGCAGTGGGCTCGTGGTTTTCACGTGCACAGCGGTCTAGTCTCCGTGAATGTACGGTGCTTTAGGCATGTTACAACAAAATACGACTTCATTATTTCAAAATCTAAGAGAGATATTATCAAGTCTTGTATTATATGTTAACTTATGTGACACCATAGCCACACGAAAGTTGAATTTGGGATAACAGATCTGATGGCAAATATGAGCATACATGCATTGTAGGTACAATAAAATCATTAAAAAAAAATTAATCAAGAAATGATTTCAATCACACGTCTTTTCATTTTGATTTAATTACAGTGATTTATTTTAATACGGCCGCTGACTACTCAAGATCTATACATGTTTATTTTGATATTCCGGCTCCATAACTCAGAGGAAAATTGGCAATTCGGCCCATTTGCATGTCTGGACATAGTTTGGACATTACACAGTGAGTAAGGTGGCCACTTAAACCAGCCAGTGATAAAATGTAAATGCCTGGACTTCCATATTCCCTTTTTTTAATGTTACCATCTCTGTTGAAATATATTAAAAATAACATGGTTAAAATTTAATTTAATTCGGATAGTGCGTACAACAACTGGTTTATGATATTATTTTATTAGGCACTAAAAATATAATAAAATATCTAACATATGTTTTATAAGGAAGGTTGTAAATATTAAATGAATCATGTTTATCACATCAATTTATCTATGAATTTGAATTATCAATAATTAATTTAAGTAATTTTTAAGTTCTATATACCTTTAGAAGGATAAAATATTGATTACATAACTAAACATTTTAAGTATATTATAAATAATTGTTTTGTGGATTTAATGCTACACCCAAGTGCTAACTTTTACATAAAAGGAGACAGATTATAGAAACAATAGAAAATTATGAAAACATGTGGAAAAGAACATCGATGCTTCTAAGAAAGAAAAATGTTTCAATTGTAAATTTAAATTTTGAATCCATGTTTCATTTTATTTCAAAATTTTACATTCATAAACCTTAAAAAGTCGCTTTAAGGGATTGAAATCAACATTTCGTGAATTAACTTTCAAAGTACAAATGTATGACGGTACTATTTGAAAACCTGGCAAAACTCACCAAAATCACAAGCAAATCACAAAAAACTAATACAATAGCTATTTTTTTTTATGTTTAATTTTTTTATTATAAACAGTTATTATATGTAACTCGTGATGAAATAATCACGATTGTGTCAAGAAACAAAAGTGAAATAACTAATTCAATTCTGGAGATTGAAAACTTTACAATACTCAAGTAGATGTTGCCATGTTTGCAACAAGCCTAATAATATCAAAGTCAGATTCTCACAAATAAAGCCGTAATTTGAACTGACAATGTTATAATTAATATAAGCAATTGTATTCTGAATAAGTTTTCATTCGTGTCTCTTTCTTCTGAGATTTAGGATTTTGCCGGGTTTGCAAGTAAAACCCTCATATTTCAGTAAATAAGCCATCTTTATTATATTTGAATTAATTACGAGTCGGCAAATGAAATGTCGTAGATGAAAATAACAAATAAGGACTTACTTTTCTTAAAGATCGTCGACATTTAGTTTGATTGAGAAAGTAGTGAAATTCTGAATGACAAGAAATAAAATAAATCACATAAGAAATAAGACGTAGAATCTTTTATCTCATTGCATTTGATGTCACACAAAATATAGTTCAGTCTTGCAATCAAAACATTAGCGTCACTCTTAGAAGGAACTACATATAATATTATTGTACCAGTCCTGCCATAAATACTGTTAACTGAAGCAGGTAAAGACTCGGAATCTATTTTCACATAATTTCCTATCTTCTGCTATTGCTATAAATAATAAATCATTAAAATTGGCAAAAAAACAAAAAAAAGGGTGATCTAGAAAATCAAATAGCCGTAATTTTGTAGCATAAAATTGGGAAGACGCCAGGCGACATTTTTAACATAAAAAAAAATAGGTATCGGTCACCAGTTTGTGTATTGAACCATTAATTGGTTCAAGAATATTCGTGTAGAAGTGTAGAAGTGGACGTCTTCGAGCTATGCAGACTTTGGGAGTTGTCTGAAGCAGAATTCATAGAAATCCGGTCAGCAAACAAAATATATTGCTCAGCACTGGTCAAAGACCAAAGCCAAACAATTTGCATCTTTAAATCTGTTTTCTGATGAAAAAATATTAAACATCAAAGAAAACTTCAACAAGCAAAATTACTAGGTGTGTGCTAGTTATATCCTAAAAGATTTGTAACATTCATTGTATTTTTATTACATACATATATAATCAAAATACTTTATGGCAAGACTAGGTATGTGTAATATTATTACATATTTATATATTTTCGGGGCGATGCCAACATTAGCAATCCGCATTTAGGACAGTTTTGAGATTTACCATGAAAGTTCAGTTTTAAGACAAGATATTTAACTACACACATTATAGAGCTGATTTAATACAAATAGCATACATTTAATAGCAGTTGGGAACTGTAAACCTTACCATTTCAAAACGACGTCTCAGCAGATTTGTGATTTTGATGTCGACCCGAAAACTATCAATCAATAATGTTAAGACAATAATACAAAGCAACAACAGACATGCGTAGTTACAATTGTGTTTATTCTTTATTGTAATACGCTTAACTTTTCCCGGGCCAAGGAAGATAGCTCCCCCAACCGCGGTTTGAGTTTGGATCGAATCCTAAAAAAGAAAAAAGTAAAATATAGATGCAAGTCTAAACGGATCAATGCTGCTAGCCTATTATAATGTATGATAATCATTGCTCATAGAAATGCTTCAACGCAGTCATTGAGATTGACGTACTTACACCGGAACCTCTTTTTACAATGGTAGATAGGTTTTTTCGTATAAAAAATATTTTGACAACAACAACAAACCATCACGCCGTTTTCTGTAAGGGTAGGCAGAGAGGACAGAATGCCATATCACTCTGTCTTTGCATACAGACCTCGCTTTCTCTACATTCATATATCTTCTCATACATGCACGTCGATTATTCCTACTCTTGATATGTCCATCTTCAAGTATTTGTTGGATATGATCGTGCCATGTACACAAAATTGATTGGAATATTTTTATTTTATTTTTATTATTTATACATTAAACGCCCATAGGGCTTTTACTTTAATACAAATTTGCTTATATAAAACATAATAAAGTTTATAAACAAAAAATAGGTAGCAGTTATACGAGTACAGAGGTTAAAAAATTAAGTTGATAAAAACATGCTTAAGAAGTTATAATAGAAGTAATTCAAAATTTCGTAATTTACTTGTTACAATGTGTAATTTAATATATCTGATAGAGTAAAAAAAAAAAGAAATTAAAAGCATATACACATATTTATATAAACAAATATAGAAAAGTTATTTCATCACTATAATATTCTAGTAGCAAGGGAGTGATTAATTTAAACATTAATTTAACTGGTAACTTATAATATTGTACTAAACATAATTTTTGATTTAATTAAAAGCAGGCGAAGTATTAAATATATCAAAACGATGGTTAAATTTATTGGCATTTAGGTGAAATCTGACTAACGGAGAGAATGGAGAATAATTTGTTTCAAATGATTTAGTATAGTGGTCTAGCGGTCTTAAAAGGAATTCTAAAATTTTAGAATTCTACAATATGATGTCATTAATTTGGATTAACTGTATTTTCTGCATATGGTTTTCGCTAAAACATTATGTGTACAGATTAGTATGTGCCTGCGATTCAGAGGATTAATGGCGATCCGGCCTCAAACTAGAAAAAAAGCTTCCCACACCTGTAATACAATATAATGTCAAGTTCATTTTAATATATGTAAGGTACCTTTAGCGACTGCAGTTAATTGCTGCTTCTCTTCGGGACTAAGAGTCAGGATGGTGTGAAGAACGGGAACCAGCCGGCTTCTCTCATCTCCGGCTCCTAATGTCAGAAACTGGAATAATAATAACAGCATTAAATATCGTAAAAAATCCAAACATTCTGAACTCAGTAAGTACCGGCTCGACACCACATTACAATTTACAACTTGTTTTGTAATTTATGAATGACACCGGTATTTCGCGGTTTTTTGCAGAGCTTTTCGATTTTTTGTAATGCTCTATGGTCAATGCATAAGAAACTTTACATGTGGGTGAAGTTTAGTCAGTTAAAAACTAACCCTTGAATTATAAACATGTTTACTAACAAGGGAAAGAGTCTCTCAATTCGGGAAAAGGTGGCAATTATTTGGGAAATAGAATGTGGCGCGAAAAATCTTGAAATGTGTCAATGCGGAACAAAATATTTTTATTTATCTGTATTTGAAATTCAAAAAGTTGCATGTTGGTAAGCATTTATTAAAGTTTATTTTTTTATTATCTGTATGAAATATACGTGCATTTATTTGTTTACTTATAGTCCTTAAAATATCTTAAGAATCGCCGGCTTTGTGTGTCAGTGACAAATTGACCTTGGCTGGCAATTCGCAGGCTTTGTGTTGCAATGGGTTTAGTAACTTAAATAAAATAAAAGGATGGTTGCGGTACGTTCGTTCTAGATCCTAAGGGTTGTGCTCTGCAGTTCATTACCTTGACAATAACATTCTTGAGGTACTCTTGATTGTGCTGGTGCAGCGCCCTGTCCTGCGCACGCTGACACCTCCGTACCTCCTCCTTCAAGACCTCGTTAAGCTGCGTACGCCGCGCCACCTCTCGCTCCGCTTCCGCCACGATGTCAGTCATATGCGCCAGTCTATAAATAATTAAATATTAAAAATAATCAAACAAATCTGAAAAATTCATTCCATTAGAACTACTTTTGTAAATTTCAAGTTAATTTCCTCAACTTTTTCATCTGTTGACTTGTGGATATTTAAACAAAGTCAGAATAGTGAGTGTTACACAGTGTATAAACCAGCCAATGAGAGCCTATCACAGAGCATAAGCCCTGTAAACGCCTAGCCTTCCATATTCCCTTCTCAAAAATGTTTTCCCTCTCTGTTGCAATAATATCTGTCAAACCAAATCATCGAAAGGGTCTAGAGTTTCAAATACTTAAGAGTATATATGTTACAGAAAGTGGCAGCTTTCAAAAAGAACTGGGAGTGCGGTTAGGAGTAGCAGGCGCCGCATTCATTAGTATTAAGGCTGTCTGGAGATCAGATATTTACTCAGTGAAAACCGAATGCCGCCTATATAAAGCCTGCATAACACCTATTCTCCTCTACAGATGTGAATCGTGGCACCTCATTAGGGCCCAAAACAGCAAAATTCCGAGTTTTGAGAATAGGTGTCTCAGAGAATGGACACAGCAAACTTCGGTGAAAACTGTCGTCAAGCGGAGGCGATATGGTTAGCTAGGCCATATACTGCGGATGTCTCTTGAGGGCCTTAACCACGCTTGTCTACTTTACAAGGCATCAGGTTCTCGACGTCCTGGACCTCCATTTCCGACTCTCCATCGGCAGTTTATGTCAGAACAGACGAGAACCTGACTTGGGGGGACGCAAAGGAGTTGGCAGCCGATAGAGATGCGTGGAGGCTCATTGTTGATACTATGTGCTCCAACTAGGGAGCGGACACAGAACGGTGATGATTTTGCAATAAATTTTATATTACTTGCGATCAATTGCAAATTTTCAATTACAAAATTTTATTCTTAATTAAAATGTTTTATTTGATATTGTGTGACAGTTGTGTTTAGTTTTAATTAAAAATACTTTTTTAATGCATAGTAATGATTGATGACACCTGGAAACAGATAATTTTATTTTTAATTAGAGTTTTTATTATTTTAAGAAGAGAATTTTATTGCAGTTTTGGTGCTTTATGTCATAAATACTGTTAAACATCACACATAATATGTAGATTCATATTTTTAAAAAAACCTTTTTTTCCCCCTTAAACCTCAATGCACACCTTTTCTATTAAGATCTTAATAATTAGAGGTTAAATGAATATTTCACATCGACCTCAGTGGGAATCAAACTCGGAACCTCAAACACAGCAGGCGAATGCGTAAACAACAACGCTACGAGTCAAACTATCTCCATTCGATTTTATTTTTACATCGGAAAAAAAACACTTATCCAGGAATCAAAATAAATAATGAAATTGCCTAAAATTCAACAAACCTCTTGTCCTGCATTTCGATTTGCCTAAGAGCATTCTCCAAACGATTCTCAATATCTCCTTCTTCATACCCCTGATCAGGTATATCGGCCCCGAGAAGCTGCTCTAGAGGAACTGGCTCACGACGATTCCGACTCGACTGAGTCTTAGTCTGCGTGGAACGAGGGTATGTCGGAGATGGCGATGGAGTGCTCTCAGACCCCTAGAATACATGGATTTTTTTCAGAATTTCATAACTTATTTGATATATGTGTGCCCTACTTTAAGATTTAAATAAATAAATAAATAAATATACTTAACTTAAAGAATGTTTGCAAAAAAATTAACCAGAGTTTTATGGTAGGAAAAGATGCCCATTCCAGGGGACCAGCTTTACAATCTTTTAACTTTCCCTTCCCTGTGATGTGTAGCTAGTGCACATTACATCTAATAACTTTAATATCTCCATAAATATAATAAATTATGGGTTAAGACTTTCGGTATTACTCCGTTATACATTTACATATCGGTTAAAATATTTTTTTATATAGAACTGAATAATAAAAAAATGGATTTTCTGTTGACACGCTACTTTGGGCAACTAGCAACACTTGACATTTCCAACACCAGGTGGCAGGCCTACCAATGCTGCAACACAACACGTCAGCAACTGAAAAACTAAATTCAGACTTTCTCTGCCCAGCATTGATTCCGGTTGTCTTCGAAACGACATTGTTAACTACTTTCAGCATTTAACGTAAATTAATTTCAACTTATAACATAAGGAATCAAACACTGATTTGAGTCTACTGAACACTTTATTTTATTTTTACAAATATAAAAACAAAATTTTGTGACGATTGTTTCGCCTTGTTATGGAATTTTCAAACGAATGTGAAGATTAGATGGATTGAATGTCCTTATAATATAGTTATATAATTCAAGGTACTAAAATAAGTATAACATGTTCATTAATCATAATTGTGGGAAAAACCAATAGTAAAAGGCAAGGCTAAGTGTTTAATAGGTGATGGGGAATTTAGGTATTTATATTTGAATTTCGGAAAAATTTAATAAAATTCCACAACAATTATATGAAGATGTAAAACTATAAGCTTCATTAATTATCTCACAATACATAAGAGTACATGTAAGTCAATAAATACGTACTTTATTATAAATTTATAGCAAACTTAACTATTAGTTTTTTCCATATTTATGATTCATGTACATTAGGGTAGGCCGATAATTTTTTTTTCCGAATTTTGAAATGAAAGGGGTCTAAAAAGTTGCCTTTTGGATTACTCGGGATGCAAAAAACATATAAAAATATATTTGATACTACTTTTGGCCTTCAACCAGAGCTTGAAGTTTTCGATAAAGTCATTTTTGCCCTAAACCGGCTGTCATTTCGTATTTAAGTAAGAAAATCAGTCTAATTAAATTGTATAATCTGCATTAAATCTTATTATATAAGCATCCAAGGGCGTGAGTTGCACTTTGTTTTGTAATAAATGGGTAGCATTGTTTTAATGTGCCATTGTTTTCGTCAATTTTAGTCAGGCGCTTAACGGAATCAGTTCCGCGGAGTGTATTTTTTTTTCATTTCGGTAGTTTTAAAGCGTGTTCGAATTTGTAATGTGATTAAGTTATATCTTTACGAACAAAAAAATAATTTTATCAATATAGATAATTAAAAAATGTTCAGACAGTTATAAACTTCAAACTTCTGTTGAGGGCCAAAAGTAGTCTGGAATATTTTTTTAAATAATTTTTACGTTCAATGCGATCCAAAAGACAACTTTTTAGACCCCTTTCACTTTGATATCTAAAAAAAAAAACTTCATACATTTTAATGTACATGCTTTACTTAATAAAACAATGCGAAACAATTGTCACGAAATTTTTGTTTTTATATTTGTAAAAATAAAATAAAGTGTTCAATAGACTCAAATCAGTGTTTGATTTCTTTTATTATAAGTTTAAATATGGAGTTCTACAAAGTAAGCACCAATCAATAAATTAATTTCAAATATCACAGTTAGGTTCTGCCAGTGTTGTTCGGTATTCGTATAATTGCATTTTATTTAGTTATAGTCAATTATGTTTATAATGAAACTCCACATTAATATGTAAGTGAAATCTTTTATTGAATACACCCAACGTTGTAAGAATACTTTGGTAAGTCAAAATTATATATAATTATTCTTTTAACACAGAAAACAGATTCACTACACTACTTTTAATGTGAACATAAAAGTATCTACTTTTATGGATGTATTTTTAATAATAAAACTACTAACCTCTCCTTCTTCCCTTTGAAGCAGAGCCACATTGATCTCCCCTATGGAATCGTGCGAATCATTAGAATTGCTATCGGCCTGTATCACTTCTGGGGGCTGTCCTACGGTGGAGAACTGTGCCGAGCGTTTTCTCTCCTTTGTAACAGTTTCCTTGGAGAGTGCGTCGGCTCGCTCCAGACTGGCTCTGCTGAACTCCAACTCCTTGCGAAGAGAAGATATCTCCTCGGAAGTGCGTTCCTCCAGGTCAGATATCTGCTTCTTGTAACATTGCATCAGTGTCGTCATCTGGAAAAAATATATCAGAATACTGGTCTTAGTACGTGCATAAGTGCGGGGCACTGCTACGTAAAAATATAAAGGAACAATTGATAGTAAAATAAGCAAAATAAAGAAACTGGTATGAATTGGAGGTCTATGATAACTCCGAGGTCCTTAATAGACTTGACTGCATCTAAATTAATATTTTCTATTTTGTAATCAAAAGAGATAGGTTTTTTCACTCTATATAAAGACACTATTTTACATTTTTTAAATATTTAATTCTAACTTGCTGGCTTTATATTTATATATATATTTTTCACTGTCGCTCATTCATCCTTCACGTGACAATATCGCCCCCCTCCACACCTTCCTAAGTCTGGGTAATGCTCTTGTTAGTCCGAAATCTGGAATCGTAGAATGAGCGCACGACAATCATTTGAGTGCAAAAATCTGTGAGATACATTGCTATAGAACGGGTGTGCGTGAGCTGATTTGAGGTTAAATGAGAAAGATAGTTACGGATTACAATTGCAGTTTTTTAGTGATTGGTGACATCCTATATTTCATACAGAAGGAATTTACAATAGCAAATTTACAGTTGCGGGAAAACCTGGCCTAAAAAAAGATTGACAGAATGCCCTATGTAATTGGTGGTCGCCGAAAACATTTAGCTGATATCTTTTTAAAAAAACAAATGTGTATTTTCATTCTTTCGAACACAATAAAAACTAATTAATTCAACAAATATTTGCTTCTTTTACTTCAATTCAAAGTTGTATTATGTTTTCAAAAACGTGCGATTGAAGTAAGATGTCATTTTAAAAGTCTAATTGTAGTGAAATTCCTCAATAAATATTGAGATCTTCCAATGTTCTTACATTGGATTATATTATTCCTAACACATTTTATATAGCTTAAAAATATGTTCTTATCAAAATAAAATTATGTGAGAGGAAAAGAGAGAAACTACCTAGGGTAATTTTGTTTTTCTCATATTTGAATTTTATATAAATACATACTTTTATAAAAAATAATTTTAAATTCATTTTTATATCTACTTATTTGTAGAATGAAAAAAAAAATTAGACTGCAAAAATTTTATTAAATCACAATATTTGAGTTTGTCCAAATGTTTGTAGACAAAAGACTGGATTTCACCCCCTCGAGAGTCATTAAGATTAACAAATTACAACAGGGATGGAGAATATGTGAAAAAAAGACCTGTCATTGGCAGGTTTAAACTGGTCCAAGAAGAAGTTTTAAAATTGGAAAATCATTTTCAGGCGTTGCCTAGTATGTGAAATTATTCAGTCAGATGAATCTCTTCACAACAATAAAGGTTTCAGCTCTTTAACTTCACTAAAATCAACAAATGGAAGAAATTAAGAAATATGGGCAAAAAAGTGAATGTTACACAGTGTGTAAAGTGGCCACTTAAACCAGCCAATGACAGGTCATAAGCCCTGTAAATGCCTAGACTTCCATATTCCATTTTCTAAGGTATTCTCCATCCCTGATGTAATTTGTTAATATTAATTAAATCCATAATTATTATTGTACACAATTATTATTGTATTGTAGAAATACCTGTAATTTGATATTCTTTTGTTCCTGCTGCTCACGCTGTGATTGGTTGTTTGCCGCTTCCCTCTCGCTTTGTACGGTGCTCTGTAGCTCTGAGCATCGACCGGCTAATCGTGTTCGTTCGTCCACAACCACCTCTAACTCCTCCCTAAGATACAAAACAGAAGATAAATAAATATGAAGAGAAGACAATACGAAAATGCAGGCATTTAAAGAGCTTATTACAGCTTAAATCGGGTAGAATATTGAGTGTTACAGAGCGGAAAGTGATCACGTTAACCGGAAAGTGGTCATTGACAGGTAGGAACTCGTGCAAATGACTAGACTTTAACACTATTATTATAATTATTAATAATAATACACGAGCAACTATAAAGCTGATGCGTGTATATCAAGTGTACATGGTTATTAAACATTATACATTGTTGTCTTATCTAGGCGGTTTTTAAATACATTAACTGAACTAGCACCAATCACTTTCTCAGGAAGGCCATTCCATTCCTCCACAACTCGGTTTGTCGGGAAGTCCTTCCTGGGGTTGGATGAGAAGGAGGTAGTGTTTAATTTCAATGAATGACCTCTGAGATGGCAGTTTTCATTCATAGTGAACATTGATTTCAACTTGGGTACATTATATTGCTCAGTTAAGATTTTGAATGTTTCAATCGAGTCACCACGCTGCCTCCGTTCTTCCAGTGAACTTAACCTAAGCTCCCTTAAGCGGTCCTCGTATGACTTATTTCTTAGAGAAACTACCATTTTAGTTTTTTTTTGTTATTTTAAACTACCTTTAAAAATAATTAAAACCGTTTAAATCAGAGATGCGGGACCCCCTCGAAACAAACACACATCCAAATATATTTGTTCATTTATTTCTTAAGCTAGCTTACATTACAGTTAGTATATAAACTAATTAATATTTAAACTTACTTTAATTACATACCTATTTACATTATCTTACAGTAAAAATTTCTTTTTTAATGAGGAACATCAGCCCTACAGGAAAATGGATACAAAAAATGTTTTCTTACGCGCAGTAAAAAATTAGACCAATTAATTATATGGCAAAGTTTCTTGAAAATTTCCAAAAAAATATTTTGATAAAAGCGAACTACTTTGAAAGACGTCACTAGTTCATATGAATCAACTAATGATAAGAGAGTTGTGGAAGATTTTCGGTCAACATCCTGGTTAGAAGTCGTTTAGAATATATTTCTCCAGTCTGGTCACCCCATTATCGTGTACATTCTGATTCACTAGAGCGCGTCCAGAAGAAATTTCTGAAATATATTAATTTTAAACTTCATATTCCAGCTGCTTTATTTAATTAAAATCAATTGTTGTCTTCAGCAAATCTTTTAAGACTTTCTGATAGAAGAATCCTAACTGACCTAATATTACTTTTTAAGGTGATCAATTCATTAATTGACTGTCCAGATTTGCTGGAGTTGGTGTGTTTCCGTGTACCTGGTCGACATACCCGCCACAGATCTCCTTTTTGTTCTGCAAGTTCTAGAACCAACTATCACATGCACTCGCCTATCCCTAGGCTCCATAGATATGGCAATCAGTATGAGGACAAGGCTGATATTTTTGGTTCTGGACTTGATAGTTATAAAACGAGTCTGATTTCTTTTTTTCTCTCGCAATATTATTCTTAAACTTTTCTTTATATTTAAAAATATTTTTCCTTTTTTTGGTTTTTCATATTTATGTATTTATTTCGTTAATATTTTTGGTTGCTTATGTGTATTTACCTACTTGTTACTATTGTTATAGTTATGCAATTTTATAATTTTTTGTTATGTTTTTATATATGTATTTTTTTTTTTCATATTTATGTTCAATATATGTTAAAGGCAATTTATGCCGTTTATGTAAAATAAATAAACAGGCCAAGCGGCAGAACTGATCGAGAAGAAGCGGAAGAGAACTTGAGACGTCACACGCATAATAATTTCAGAAATACTTTTAACAAGTTTTTGGCTTGATTTAATAGTTTATTAACAAATAAAAATGTTAAAAAAACCACTGAACTTTTTCATTCATTCAAACTCTTTTCATTCTTCATACATTTAAGCATCCCTTCATTTTCAAACCTTTATACATAATGCAATTTTAAGATTCGGTTTTTATTTATTTTTTCAATGTCAGCCTTATTCTATCCTTGGTAATATACTTATGGAAATTTTTATTTAACACTATCTTATTGATGAAGTATCCGGGCATTCGATTGCTAAAAATTTCAAATATAAAAACAAGCATATAATATCTGTACCTCAGAGGCCGACGGATGCAAATTCAGAATTTGGTGAAATGACATTTCGATTTTCGTGTCCAGTTTATGATCATGTTCATTGATTTTGAAGAAAAGTAAGCCTTATAATTAAATAACCAATGCATTAAATTAATGTTATAAATTATAAAAAATTACTTAGAGAAAGTAGATTCTTTAGGCTTGTTTTGAACATTTGATGTTTGGATTTGCATCCGTCTGCCTCTGAGGTACAGATATACGAGTCTCATTTTTATATGTGTTAAATTGTGAAAATTGTTTGAAAGTGTACTTAGGGCAGACAGCCAGAAAGATTACAATGAGAGTATAGGAGCACTGTGACTATTGACTATTTTGTATATCTTAATTAATAAAGATAAGAATCTCACTTGGTTGTCTGAAGTTCAGGTTTAAGGACTTCCAGTTCTGCCTTCAATGCAGCTAATTCTTCCTTCAGATTCTCTTCCTGACTGAGATCCTTAGTTTGGTTCTGCCGTAAGACAGATTGGGCCCTCACCTAAAGTGATACAAATAAAATTTTATCACAATAACCAAATAACTACATTTTTCTTAACCAACATTCAACTTTCAGTATCTTCATCACTCTGCCCCCTATCCTGGTTCATCCGGGATCCTTGTACGAAAGCGCCGGGATCTTCTATCCGGGATCGTCGTATTTTGTCCGTGCTAGATTTTTACCAAGCCCTTCATCTTCTCGAGATATGGGCGCCGACGTTGACCTCAGGTCAATAATAAAAATGAATGAATTTTTACGGGAAAGAAATAAAATAAAATCTATTATATGTCCTAATGGCAGTCTCAGCATTTGAAGCCACTGCTTGAATAAGGATGAGTGGATTCACCTTGCAGTGGCTCGGGAAAGCGTAATGAAGGAGCTTTTAAGGCTTTGGGGAAGCATATTAACCCTCCCTCCCCGGTGATGTGTAGCTAGTACACATTGCGTCTAATAACTATAATATCTTTATAAATATAAAAAATATTGGGTTTAGATTTTCAGTATTCCTCGATTACACATATATGTATCGACTGAAATATTTTTTTATTGAATAATAAGTACTTATTAGGCACAAAAAAAGCATTTTATCGGAAATCGGGGATAAATTACAAATATCATCAAAAGTATACTATCAGTCAGTCATGTAGCCCAGTACTAGCTACGAGTACTTAGTATCTCTCGGGAAGTTGGCGCGGGTGCACGTTTCACCTGAGTCGTTAGCGATACCTAATGGTTTTTTCATGTTTTCAGCAGTTAGATTTGAAATATTATCATCTTTGAATTAAATTATGGTTAATTAAAGCCATTCTCTATAAATATATCATTTTTCCCTTTTTAAATCTCTTATTTTATTAATGTGTAGTGACTACACAGCGCCGTAACTCGAGGGTGTTTTTAGGACAGTAAGGGAAAGGTTAAACAATTTCACAGAAAAATAATCCTTGCACCTATGACCAAATGATGTCTAAATAAAGAGGATTATTAAAATTTTAATTATTCTTGTCTTTTTTACATAATCATGTTCCTGGGCGAAGACATAATTATAAATAAACACAAAAACTATCTTACAAACCTTATATCCAGCAAAATCAGTCTTTAAATCATCGAGCTCAATATTTCTAACTCGTAATTTTTCTTCCATCTCGCTGCACCTGTTCTCCGCCCTTTTTAACTTGCCGATCAACTCCGACTTCTCGTGTCCCATTGACATAGCGGATTTCTCCTTATCGCCCAAAGCCGACGCAAGTTGAACATTTAAATCTTCGCTTCTAAAGTTCGCTTCCTCCATTTTTTTTTCCAACTCGGAGATAAATTCCAATTTCGAATTAATTGTCGTTTCCTTTTCTTTGAGATTCTCTGTGGCCATGTTGAAGAGTTCTTTCGTCTCTCTGGTGATTTTTTCTTCCGTATGTAGCTGCTCTTCCAACATTTTTATCTGAGTTCTTAATGAAGTGATTGTGGCATTCTGAGTGTCTATAGTTGATTCCATCTGAAAGATAATAATTTATTACAAACCTAGTTTCACTTAGAAAGCAGCAGTGTATGTGTCCAGACGGATGAAGAATACAGTTATACAGTTATGTGTGTGAAATAGAACCAGAACCCTGTATGAGCATTTTTGATGGGAATTCTGAATAAGGAATCGAGTGCAGGTAAGTTCCCCCCATTGTGTAGTTGTTGACGCATTCGCCTACCATTCTTGAGGTTCTGGGTTTGATTCCTGGCATGAATACTGCAATATTTCACTGTTCCTGGGCAGGCAATTGAAGTGTAAAACTGATTGCCTTATCTTCGTTTAACAGATAATCTAAATACCCTGCATTCAGTTTACCAATATGCAGTGTTCTATGCGCCACTGGGTGTGGAAAGGGGAATGATGATGATTTATATATTTTTACGACAATGTTTTGAGTATGTCAAAATGTTTGGAGACTGGCTGGATTTCCTCCCTAGGGAGTTATTTTGATCTAAATTTCTTGCAACAGAGAGAGAAATATTTTTGAGAAGGGAAAATGTTTCCCCCTCTGTTGCAAAAAAATTAGATACATATTTATAATTTAATATGAAATAACATTTTTTTTTGTTTATTTTTCCATACATATATTTACGTAGAATTTCAATTACAAAAATACACTTTAAAAAATACATCTTAAAATTAAGCTACAACATAATTTGGAACAAATACCCACAAAGACTTCAGCATCTGAGGGTGGGCCATTCCTTTTTTAATGATTTAAAAGTTTATAGCATATAAATATGGTATTACATAACCATGAAAACAAAAAACCAACAAGATTAATATATGCTGATGGAACAAAAACAGGATTTATTTGCAGTATTTCATTATTTTTTTATTTTTTTTTAAAGGTGTCTATCTATTCTTGCCATGCTAATTCCAAGACCTCAAACCTACTTTAAACGGTATCAGTGATTTAATGTTTTGTAACTCTTTAGGTAGAAGATTGAAAGATCTTGGACCAACATGTAAGGAGTGCCTCTATGCGAACTTTGTTCTGCATCCTGGAACTGACATATAACATTTAAATCCCTTTTTTATATTATTTTAAAAAACGATATAAAATTTTTGCCTATAATAAACATAATATGCCAAATAATATTTTTCCATAAAAATTCAATTCAAGAAACTGAAATCAACACTAAGCAGATTCAATTTGTGAGTTAGCTCATCTCAAGTAGAACTGTACTGTACTCGGGAAGTTTTTTAGAAAAATCATGCTGAAGTAAAAAAAATGGGAAAAAAGCAACAAAAAAAATGCCGAGACTAATATACAATTTACCTGCACAATTTTCTTTTTATTGTCCTCCATTTTGGTTGTGAGTTCCTTCATGGAGCGCTCATAGTCCTCCATCTCCAGGCTCAGCACACTCTTCTTCTTCACATCGCGCTTCGTCCTCTCCAAAGCTTCGCGAGTCGACTGGTGGCTGGTCACCTCTACGGCCAGTTGGGACTCCTTAGCGGCCAAGTCAGCTGTGAAAACACATGGCATTGTAAGATTTTTGTT
The DNA here is from genome assembly GCF_059751315.1 of Micrasema longulum. Taxonomy (NCBI): domain Eukaryota; kingdom Metazoa; phylum Arthropoda; class Insecta; order Trichoptera; family Brachycentridae; genus Micrasema; species Micrasema longulum. The sequence goes on from NW_028278842.1 coordinate 140,797, forward strand.
TGTGAATGCAGGAAGCTCCTGCCCCAGCTGGAGTGACAGTAGAAAAACGAAGTTGATACTTTGATGTGTATTACTTACATCTTAAACAATATACAGAATCGGTAATGAAGCATGAGAGTTACTGACTGAATGAAGTATTTTAACTTATTGAGTAAGGGTGCTACTGCTTATATAATAATTGTCCACAGTGTTCACATTATTCCCTAGTGGGGAGTTGAGATCGTATTCTATTTCCCTGACTGTCAGCAATTAGACATCAGTAATTTGGATGTTTTTTTTATTATTTGTGAATCAATGCAGTGCCCTATGCATCACTGGGTGGGGAAATGGAAATGGTGATGATAACCAGGCAGATTATCAAGATTGATTATTTAATTATTTTTTACTATTAGAGATGGATAAACTGATGGATATTATGACATAGGCAGAATGATGTTATTGCTTTACTTTTATATCAGAACTTCCCCTAGCACAGCATTTTAGAGAACATCTGCCTGCCAGGCTTGTTTCTAGTTAGAAAAACCGAAATTGCAATTTGTTCATCATAAATAAAAACTATTATAATTAAATAAGCACACATACCCTTAATTTTTAATATTTCTCCATCCTTTGATTTCAGTGTCTCCAATTCTTTATTAAGCCTAGCTATTTGAGTTTGCAATTCTTTTACTACTAAATCTAAGGCGGTCTTCTCTTTTCTCGAAAACTCTAAATCCTTTTCTAACTTGGATACTCTGTCTTTACTGGCTGAACAGTCGTCATTAATTTTCTCTATGGTCAACATGAGATTCTGGCAAACTTTGTCGGTGTTTTTTATATCGGCGTCTTTCTCTTCCAGTTTGTCTATGGCTTTGTCATATTCTGCTTGTATGCTTTGCATATTTTTTGTTCTGTTTCCACCGGATTCCATCTTGTGGACCAATTCGTTTTTATCTTGATCCAATTTTAATTTTTCTTCTTCGGACGTTTTTAACTGCAATGTCAATTCGCTGACTCTCTTCTTTAGTTTGACAGCCAATAATCGTAATTTTGCATATCTAGAACATTAAACAACTATAAAATATCTATGTTTTAACTCAAAAACACATTAAAATCAAAGCCATAGATAAAATTAACGTTTTATTTTTTTACAGGGAATTGAATATGGAACACAATTTTGCTAACACAAGTCAAATTATCATTAGTTTTCTACTAATATGGCAAATATATATACTATATATTTTTTTGATATCCAAAAACCATTAAATATTTAATTATTCAAAAAAATACAATAGTTTTTCTAAGTTTTATTACCATACTTTTTATAGATAAGGTGTGTATGATATATATCATATTTCTTAATCTTCCTAATTATAATGATTTTTTTTACTAGCTTATTGAAATGTGTTTTAAAATTTAATGTTCAATCTAAGAACACTACAAGATAATTGATTTTTTCCATGGAATTAATAGCTTCATCATCCATAATATTGTATCCTTGTATATTTTTTATCCCAATGTGCATATATTTTGCTATTGCGATATTTAATTTTACAGATAAAAAAAAAGAGATTACCAATAAAGTGGAAAAAAGAATCTCAAAACTCATTTCGAATTGTGCGATGAGTTACCCGAACAAACAAAAGAAATAAAATGCCTTAAAATATTAAAAATCAATACGTAAAAATGTGTTCTTATTAATTTTTTATACAAAATGGACTGTTGTTATAAGATTATATTAGTTCTTAAGATGCTATGAACTAATTAAAGCATAAATAAATACTTTTTACATTAAGGATGATATAATTTACGCTTTAAAATATAATAATTAAATCATTTTAATGCAAAAAAAGATCCCAACCTGTCTTCAAAAGATTCATCCAAATCTTTAAGTCTTGATGTTTCTTCTAATCGAGAGACAGTTGATACTGACATACTTTCACTGGGTGCATCTGAAGTACAGAAATATATTTGTAAAAAAAACTTATTGCCACCGTCATCATCATCCCCTTTCCACACCTAATGGTGCATAGGGCACTGCATTGGTAATCCAATCGCAGCGTATCGTAATCATTTTTGTTACATGAAGGTAAGGTTATCAGTATTACACTTCAGGCCAGGGACTATGAAATATTCTGGTGTGAAAACACCACTTTAAATAAATATTTCATATCAACCACGACGCTGACTTGTCATCAGGCCCATATTAAAAAGAAAATCTATTGCATATAAATTTTATAAGATTTCAAACACTATTTTGGTAGGTAGAAATTATAATGGACTGAGTATTGATGTAGACATTTTTAACTACACGTTGCATTTATACAGAAAATTTCTTCACGGGGTCGATTATTTGGGATAGTTGCTGAATGTGCATCTTGAGTGGTTTATGCTATGTATATGTGCCGCATGTAATATATATAAACTTCTTAGATTTTCACGGCCGTTTAAATGCACAATAAGTTTTTCTGGGTTATTATGCCGTGTGTCGTTCGTACTTTTTACCGACGTTTCGGATCGCGTTACAGCGTCCATCATCAGGGTTGATGTCAACCTTATTGTGCGTGTGTAATATATATGTTTGTGTATGTTTTGTATGTGCGTTCATGTGTGTGCGTGGATGGCTCGGAGTGTACATTCGGTATTTTTATTTATTTTAATTTATTACCTCCATGGAAAACCCAAATGTTAACAATTATTCTTTTCTCACTTGAAATTCTTATTTATTTACTTTTTTGTCACATTTAATGTTTATATCGTTTGCATAATTTACGAAAACTTAGTTGGTCTTTTTATGTTAAAAAATTGTTATTTTTAATACTTATTTATGTATGACTAAGTTTTCTGAATAAAATAAAATTTTTAAAAATTAAATAGTTTCACGGCTTATAAAAAAAGTTGATTATTGAACAACATATTTTAACAATAATAGTTTTTACTAGATTTACATTTTATGTTGACCAATAACATATAATTAAATAGGTTTGTTACTATCGCGAAGAAAATGGCATATCAATTTGTGCGTAATTGCCTTCCGATACTATATTTTCTAATGGACTTTCATCATGATCAGACATGATGCTTCACAGAAATACCCAATTTTATACCCAATGATAATTGAGTTTAAATAGATCCCGAACAAAGGCGGGTAAAAAAGATGGAAGTTATAGCTTTAACGTAGAATAATAAGACAATTTTTATATTTAAATACATAGATAGAGTCTTACGCATCAAAAACAGAAAGAAAAAAGGGAAGAAGAAATCATAGATAACTGTTTAAAACTACGGTTAGGTGTTCTTTCCTTTTTGCTTTGCAGGAAAACGGGGCCATGTTTCAATTGGCTGTTACACGTTAGCTGACCAATAAACCAAGATAAAAAGTAAGCAAGTAAGTACTCACCATTAACATAATTCCCCTGGTTTGATTTCAACTTTTCTATATCTTCATTCAAAGATATGATTATTGAATCTCGTTCCTTCAGGAGAGCTTCCAAATTTTCTTTACTAGCTTTGAGCGCTTGTAGTTTTTCTTCCCCATCCGAATCAACCATCTTCAATCTGCTTTCTTTCTCGTGAAGCCGATCTTCCATTACCCTGATCTCTTCGTCTTTGGAAACTTTGTCGTCCTTTGCTTTCTTCACTTCCTGCTCGAGAACTTTGATTCTGCGATTGAATTCAGAAATCTCCATGTCCTGTTTGGAAATTGTTTCACCTCGTTCTTTCAAGACCTGATTGATTTCTTTCATTTCATTCAAGAGTTCGACATTTTCGCACTTGTAATTATTGAGTTTGGTTTTTAGGTCTGAAAACTCTTGCACCATCGCATCTGACTCTTCGATTTTTGTTCGCGATTCCTTCATTTCGAGCAACAATGATGCATTTTCCGTTTTATACGCTGCCATTTTCATTTCTAGTTTGGAGATATCCGCTTGCAGCATGTTATTGTGTTCTACTACAGAATCCATCTCTGGGTTCGGTTCATCGAGAGAACTTGTCAGTGTGTCTATTTTGTTTTGGAGTTCTTCGTTCGCTTCCGAAAGGAGAATGTTTCTTTCTTCGACGGATAGAAGTGAATGTTTAAGAGCGGCGAGGTCATTTGTAAGAGAGGTAATTTTATCACTTTCAGTCGATGTTTTACTCTCTTTCAAGGATGAGAGTTGTTTGGAAACAGCTTTCTTTTCTTTTTTTAAATTAGCGGAATGCTCTTTCAAATTAGTTACTTCCGATCTTAATTCCACAATAGTGTTGTTCAACTCTTGGCAAATATTCTGCAGTTCATCTTTTTCAGTTTCGTTCTTTTGAATTACTTCTCTTTTTTCATTTATCAAAATGAGTTTTTCACTTTCTAAAGCTTCTATAATTTGTAGATGCGACTCCTTAGCAACTTGGTAATTCTTCAATTCTTGTATCAAGTGGTTATGTTTAGTTTCTACATCGAGCATCTTTGCATTTGTAATTTGAAGTTGATTTTCAACTCGGTCTCGATCTGTCTTCAATTGGTCGATTCCCGCAGTATCCATTGTGTCGGTTGGTTTTTCTAGATTAGCCAGCTGTTCTTTTAATAAATTATTTTCATTTTCTAAAGTTAGCAACTGTTCACTGAGAAGTTTAGATGCGTTCAATATGTCTTTTTGCCATTTGGGCACACTTTCAGAATATTCACTGACTGTCTTCAATAAAACAAACTTAGAATTCTTTAACTGTGTGATACTCGAAGAACACTTTATAATTTTTTCTTTATACAGCTTTAACTTAGCGTTCAATTTTTCTTTCTTTACCTTTTCTAAGTCCACCGTTTTCAATGTTTCTTCTAAACTTTTTTCCTTTTCGACAACCTTATTCTCAGCATCAACGAGAGCTTGACATTTATTATCCAACTGAGACTTGAGTTCTATAATTTCATTTTCCATCCGAGAGAATTCTTCAGACTTGCTATCGATGGTTGCTCTAAGAGTGTTCACATTTTCAACTACCTTTGATTTTTCTTCTAGAATTTGTTGTAAGCTGTTTTTGTAAGATTCTAATTCTTTTGTGATCTGGTCAAAATTCATGTCTTGAAAAGAATCTTGCTTCTTTTCTTGTGATACTAAACAAAAAATAAAAAGAATTAAATATCTTTAAATCTTCAGTTAAATATTAAAAAGTTCATTTTTTTTACTAACTCTCATTTGGCAAATACATAAATATCCTGGAAATCCAAAACAAGAAAACAGAATTTTGTTGAATTAATAAATTTAAAAAATATTAAGCCAGTAGTATGTCCAAATGTTTGTAGACAGTCTGGATTTCCTGTCTAGGGATTTATTTAGATGTAAATGTGTATGTGCGTGTGAGTGAGTGTGCGTGTGCGTGTATATGTTGTGTAATTATACATGCTCATTTGCATACAAATGTATATGCACTTATTTATAAAAAAAAGGTTTTATATACCTTCATTTATTTTTTGAAATATAATATATGTGTATTTTATACTTAAATTATTAATATTTGGTTGCTTTTTTTGGTGTGGTATTTCGTTTCTTTTTTGTTTTTGTACTTTTGTTTTATTATGTATTTCTTTGGTATGTTAACATGTAACTTTATATCACTCGTATATTAAATAAAAAATATAAAAAAATTGTCTTGCAACAGAGGGAAAACAACAAATTTACACCTAAATAACTCCCTAGGCAGAAAATCCAGACTGTCTACAAACATTTGGATTTACTCAAAACATTGTTGATTAAACTAACTGGTATAAGAAGCATAAAAATAAAAAAAATATTTTCACATTACTATGCATTCAAAAAATGTTTGAAAAAAAACAAAAGAATATCAATTGTTAAGACATTTACCTTTGGAGTTGTGTTCCAATTCCAAAAGTTGATTCCGTTGTTCAAGTCCCAGCTTATTGAGAGTATCGATTTCTTTTCCTAACTGATCTAACTGTGTCATCAAATCATCGTTATCTTTTTCCAGTCTTAAATTTTGTCTTTTCAATGATGTTACCTCAGTATCCATGGTAGATAAATTTTCTCCGGCTTTATTGAGCTCATCCTTCAAACTCTTCAGCTGGTTTTCGTGAGACTGAATAAGAGAATCGAATTCAGTTTGTATTTTTTCTAAAGTAAATTTTTGTGACGCATTCTGTTTTTTTAAAGAGTCTATTTCTGTTGTGTAGTTGAGTTTTTGCTCAGTGAGCGTATCAACAAATTCTTGCATCGTCTTGAGACTTTCTTTGTCGGCGAGTTTTTGGGTCTCCAGTTGTTGACATTTTTCTTTTACTGAACTAAATTCTGATGAAAGTTCTGTTGAAAAACATTAAAATTATTTTTTGAGATACAATCTGATATATAATAATATTGACTCACTTCAAGATATAAAACAAAACAAGGAACTAACCTGCTTTAGCCTGTTTCGCTTTTTGTGCAATGACGAGGAATCTTTCACATTTTTTAATCAGTTCATCTTTTGACAGGTCATCAAATGGACTTTTTTTTGAAGACTCCTCAGTAGACTAAAATGAATTTAGGAAAATTTCAACCGTTTGAATAATAACTATAATATTATAATTATTTTGAATACCTTCGCACTGCTGTCTTAAAAAATAAAGGCTAAATTTGTAAACAAATACAATTTGAACAAAATGAGTTTCTTACTTTATCCATTTGTGAGCTTGAGGAATCCATTTTTGAAGGAATTTAAATGCGAATACAGTTATTTAAATTCCTTTTGATTGTATTTTTGGGCATTACCTCATCCAAATAACTAATTGTCTACATAACCTTCCTTATTACAATCGGGAAACAGAAAATTGACAACTAATCAAGTGACAGACACGTAAATTTTGATCATAGACAATCTACTATCTACCTATTTGTTTTCTACGTAATGTTTTTGAGTTTGTGTCAGTTATGCCAACATAATTTTATGTAAGTTTGGCCAAGTTTCTTAAATGTATTCTAAAACGATTTGCTAGTGTATATATTATTTATAGTTATATTACTCAGTAAAAGCCCCGTTAGTTGATTTTTTCTTTTTCTTTGTCCAAAAAAACATTTTTTACAGATTTAATCTTTCCATAACTCTTCTTCATTTAAACCACAGCAAATTTTTAATTTACTACGCACGCACATTTTTTAAAACATTCAAAAGTTTTCGAAATATTGATATTTTTTTTCAATATTTAAAAGTTCGCTAAAAAGCTTACAAAAATATTTATGGGATAGTTTATTTTGCTCATAATCTATAAACGTAAAAAACAATATTTTACTATTTTTTGCATTTTATTAATTTGATAATAAATTAATAACAACTGCACACATCCGAACAGACTAACATATCAATTTAATTCTTTAGCCGATTTTTCGACACAAAAGTTTTTAACATTCTTGCATGATAATTATTGTTCTGAATGGTAAACAATGTTTGATTGATATTGTAACAACAAAAAAAACTTCCTTTAAATATTTATAATATTTTTTAAATTTTATTGTCGTATTCTTCTTCTTGCTAATGTTTCTGACATTGTTATACAGTCTGACGTAGTTTGTTCAAATCCTACCAAGAATTAATACCGTATTCTAAATTTAGGAGCCTCAAAAAATCACGGTAAAAAGATTTTTGGAGCATTTAACTATTTTTGTCGTGTAATAATTTATCTAAAAGTGCTTTTAAATTAAAAGCCTATGGAATTTAACGAGTTTCAAATTTTTTCCATAGTCCATTTGTAATTGGGAACTTATTTTTACTAAAGAGGCATGTTAATGATTGATAAAAATAGACTCAAAAGGAATTTGGCCATTCAAAAACTCATATTTTAATGAATCAAAATAAATGTCTAAGAAAATAAAAATTTAAATTTATATCTTGAGTCTTCGTTTGAAGCATAAGACTGATTATCTTGTCTGTTTCTTCTTGCAACAAAATGTTCGAGATACGCTTCGATTGAAATTAGAAAATTCAGTGCCCCACAATACCCTAAGATAAAGGAATGATGATAAAGTAAGAACTTAATACTAAAAATTGTCTATGTCAAATGAAAAATGTCCGAAATTTGACGGATGTGGTTGATTTTATTGTTTATATTTTGCTGTTGTAAATATCAATGTTCAGTAAAAGAGAAAAATTATTAAAAAGGACCCCCAAAAACGGCGTGGATAGAAAACAATTTATAAATCTTTTGGTAGAAGAGTTTCTGCAGTCAAACGCGTTAGGTTAGTGCCCTATTTTATGTTTATTGTGAATGTCCCGAAGGTTAGGATCTGTTACGTTTGATTATTTTTATGTTTATTGTACAATTTACTGCATAGCGTTTATCTTTACGCTATTTCAGAATACTTATTCCTCTCTGTGAAGTTTTAATATAATTTATTTTGGTTTTTAAAGTTATAAACAGAGTGTCTTAGAATTTTTAGGGTGGGTGTGATTTCTTGCTACCAAATAATATATATAACTGTATTTATTTAGATTTAAAAAATATTTTTCTTATATTTCTCTCATTCACTATCCAAGCTTGTTTCGAATAAGATTATTTCTCATTGATTGTTAATTTGCAACTTCTTATTATAAAAATGTTACATTTTAATATTTTATACACAAGAATTGACTCAAAATATTGTTAATTATATGGCATATTATTTATGTGTATGGCTGTGCAACTTGGTGTTCATGAAAAAAAATTACACAAATTGTCAGTGACACAAAGGGGAATGCTGGGTTTTTGTTAAGGTACAGAATAACTAAAATACAGATAAAAGCGAGATCCAAGGTCACCGATGTGGTCCACAGGATTGCCAATCAAAAACGGAGCACCGGTCATATTGCCGGAACCGCAGATTATAGGTGGACTAAAGAAGTCCCGGAATAGCGATCCAAAACAGGCAGAAGAAGTGTCTGTAGGCTGCAGGCAGGGTGGTCTGATGACCTAAGACGGGTCGCAAGAGGTGGTTGGATGCTGTTCACTCAGGATAGGGAGATGCGGGGATGCCTATGTCCACCATCGGACGCAACAGGGCTGATGATGATAATGATGATTTGACTATGATTTAAGAAATATTGATTTTTATGTGAAGGCTACACAGTGTGTAAAGTGGCCACTCAAACCAGCCAATAACAGGTCATAAGCCCTGTAAATGCGTAGACTTCCGTATTTCTTCTCTAAAATGTTTTTAAAATTATTTTTTAATATTTTTTTTGGATTGTGGACCAGCTACAATTTTTATATATGAAAAACAAATAACAATTAGCCAATCACAGATTTTCACAAGTAGCACCGCAATAACATAAATTATGTTCTTAAACGTAATTATTATTATTGTTATATTTTTTTTTTTACAAGTAGAATTATATTAAGTGGCTTTTCACAGGTATGCTTTTATTCTTATTTTTTTTGCGTTGAATTTACTTATACATAAAAAAAAAACTATGATTGGCCTATAATTTTGGTTTTGTAAATATTGTATTTTTTTTGTTGTTTTCTTTTAATAAATAAAATTAAAAATAAATAAATTAAATAATAGTAATGAGCAGTAAAATAAATTCAAACGAAAAAAAGAGACATGTTATTTGCAAAGCGATCACTGCATGTTATTATGATTTGCAAATAAATCTATGTTTAGTGATTTTGTAATTACATTAAAGTTAGCGAAAGTTCGCCATAAATATGAAATTTCCTTATAATTAGATGAAATGAGAGAAGAATGAAGAATGTTCACCATCTTTGTTGTAAATGTTAATCACAAGAACTCCCTAGAGGGTGAAATCTAGCCCTTAAATACAAAAATTATACAAAAACCGTCGCAACAACGATTGCTTAATTTTAAACGATTGTCGGATCGACGGATATGCTCGATGTTGGCCGAGAACAAAATATCAAGTGTGTTTGAAGGAACCTCAAATAATTTTGTGTATAGCTGCGATTTACTTAAATAAATCATGTGTTTTTTGCAGAAGCCAAACGCCAAGTCCTGGCGAATCTTGTTAACTTTGCTTACGACCCAATCAACTATGAACACCTCAGAGAATCCAACGCTCTAGACCTTTTTCTAAATGAACTGACTGCCCCAACTAACCCGATACTGACCCAGTATGCTTGCAGCGGCATATGTAATCTTTGTCTTGGTAATGATTTTTAAAATAAATCTTTATATATATAATGCCTCTGTACGTGTGATGTTATTGAACTCCTTCTAAACGGGTTAACCGATTTACGTGTGATTTTCAGAGAAATATAGATCTTTGCGCTGTGCGTGTTCGTAGATATTAAAATCTTTGATCTAATATGTAAAAAAGAAGCGAGGAGTATAAATGTTTTATTCATCGATCTACCAGGGTTGCATTTACAAAAATATTGGAAAGATGTTGTTTTTTTGTGTATAAAAAAGTTTTTGAATGTTTACAAACAGCATTAGTTTTTTGTGGATCTCAATCAGATTCTTTCCTTAAATTCCTTATAATTTCTACCCATCTATTTCTTTTAGACGATTAGTAATCTAGCTTCAATAGGTAAATGTTATCAACTATCAAATATCCAAATATAGTAAATGAGGTCTAGAATTCCAACCGTCCATGCGCTCAGTAGCTGCAAGACTTGTTGTTATCTAACTTCTATTTTTATAAATTTGTTTTTTATTTCATTTTTAAAATATCACTAAAACTCTAAACTCCATTGTCAAATAAAAAAATAGAAATGTAAATAGGGGCTAGATTTCTTATTGTCCATGCGCTCTGTAGCTGCAAGACGTGTAATCTAGCTCCTATATATCATAACTGGAGACGAGAAACAAGAATCCTAACCGTCCATGCCCTCTGTAGCTGCAAGACGTGCTGGGATATTTATTTATTGTACAGTGTCCTTGAGGAGATTTTCACAAAAACGGCGCTATATAAATTATCCAAATATAAATAAATAAATACTGGATTTTTGGTAATACTAAAATAATTTTAAATTCAATACATTTTTAAAATTGAATTCCTACATATGTACACCCCTCTGTTGGTGAGAAGACCGAAGTTTGACATTTGCAGAAAAAGTGAAATTTTTCCAAGGTAATAAATAGCAGGCAAGCCAACGTTCGGGCAGGATAACGTCTGACCGGTCCGTTAATATTTTGATAAAGATTTTAATTCAAAACACACCAGTTTGACATAAGATACTTGTCAAAAATTGTTCTTAAAATTGCACTGGAAATTGTACAAGACAATGACATAACATTAGCAAAAATGCTGACATACACAAATATAACACTAGACAACAACAACACTATCACATTAAAAAAGCAAAAACAAGCATAGGACAGTCAAAAATACTATACAATGGACTTAAACACTATAATGACTTATTTTACCACTTGAAAAATTACACTAGAAACAAATTTAAAATGAACCTGAAAACGCTCATGATGACTTCACTGATCCAGAGAAGACATAACATGACTGCCCTACATTATTGGAGACTGGACCGCTGTGTACGTGCAAACCACGAGCCCACTGGCCCATTTCGCACCATGGCAAAAATCTACACGTCATGATTAAATACAATATGGTGGATCAATATTGATTGTTTTACACTTATTTTATGCCTGGCAAACGCAATAACTAGTACATCTTGTGAGGCATTTTTATTGATATTTTTATTTAAGTCATTGACTAAGGAGTTTTATAAAAAAAATATATTAATATCATCAAATTTAAATAGGTGCTAACGAATTTAATAAATGTCAATCCACTATAATTTAACCTTGCCGTTTAGATTAAGATGATATGTTTGAAATAGGTGCGTAGATTTTCAGGGTCACTGTTATCGATATGTATCGTCTTTTTCGGCGATCCCATGTAGGTTAGATTCATTTCGACATTTCAGCTACCGTTGTAGAAGCGTTGCATCTTCATATAGTTTACCCTGAAGATGGCTCCTGCAATAGTAGTTAAAATGAATCCAACATATGAGATAAAACAAAAAAGACTGTACTTTCTACTATTCAATTTCTCTTCAAGATAGAATGATAACAGAGATAGAGAAATATCTGCCTACCCCTGTTTGAAAATGGTCTGATAGTATCAGTAATAATATCAATAATAATCCAAATAATTTTGTGATGTATTTGGCTTCTTCTTCTTGAAATATTTATGACAAATGCATTTTTATCATTGTTCAATTGAATATTTTGCCATTTCAGATCCACTAAACGCAGACCACATCATCAAATACAACGGAGTGAATTTGCTCATCAACATTTCAAAATCTGATAACCAAGAAACGGTATTAAATGCTATCACAAGTTTAATTTATCTATCAGATCGAGTAAGTAAGGAATCACTCGGTAACCCAGAATTCGTGAAACTGATATTATCATATAAAAATTCGCAAGACAACCGTTTGAAGAATCTTGCTAACATATTTCTCGAAGACGTTTACGGGAAAAATAATTTAAACGCTTTTAAAAGTAAAGATTTCCAACATGATCATGCGATCGACGACATTCCTTTACCAGCTAATTAAGTTCAACCTGCTAGTTATAATCAAAGTGTGTTAATAATTTTTTCATTGACATTCTAGTGTACTTGCAGTTTCAAACGAAGGACTTGTTAAGTATTTTTTCAAAATGTTGTCAAACCGATTTCCATACTTTGTCGTCAACAATAAAAACTACCAAAAAATATGCAAAATACACACAACGTCGTTTACAAATACCCCGTTCAGGGCGGGTGACAAAATTCGGATACAGAAAACTTTGACGCAAAAAGATTTGGATGCGTTCTCAAATTTGACAAACGATCATAATTCTTTGCACAAATTGAGCAATGGCAGTAAACGAACGATTGTGCACGGTGCACTTCTGAACGGCCTCGTAGCGGGACTGATCGGAACGCATCTCCCAGGACCCGGTACCGTCGTTGTATCTCAGACCATGAAGTTTCCCAATAAGTGCTTCGTCGGAGAAAAACTCACCATCAGCGTAGAGCTGGTCGACGTCAGAAAAATCATGAGGGTCAAATTCTATTGCGAAGTCGAAGAAGAAAAGAAAATAGTCTTCGAAGGCGAAGCCAAGTTAATGTTTACAAAAACTGATTAAATTAAGTATATGTTACAATCGCGCCCATTGCAGGAGAAGTAAACTAACTGACATTTTAAATCTGAACATTTCTGTAATTAGTATAATTCAAAAACCTTTTTTTCCAATTCTTTGTGTAAAAAACATCCGTGTCAATTCAAAATATTAGAACAGTTTAGTAAAAAAAAAGTAAAACGCTCATAGAGTTAAAACTTTTATAACAAAAGTTTGACCTTTTTTTCAGTTGGTTCACTTCACCTGCAACGGGCTCAATCGATTTATGTCAAAATCTTTTTAAATGTCTGTTTGAAATCACTAAGTACAATATCTAAAATACCTTTCAGAATGCTTAGCCCTTCATATGCAAGGGACAATATTTATGCTCTCACAGTGCAAAATTTAAACGTAGAAATTACAAAATGTCATGTTTTTAAAGCTATTTAAAAATTGAATACAAATTAAATTACGAGTTCTCACTGGGTCCTATTCCTTCCTGATGGGGGCTTTATACTGTTGAATTTTTTCACTATCCAATATATTTAGAATTTTTCTCTTTTTAAATGCATATTTCAAACAATTTTACGTTTATTTGTTTATTAACAAGTTTGCGAACACTTTTTTCTTACGAGATCCACAGATATGGACACATAATAACTCTCTTTTTTTTTATTTTTATATTTCACTTCTGATTGGAACGTAGTTCATATTTGAAATAAATCATATTTGATTAACATACTTTAACAACACTTTTGTTCCTAACTTTTTTATAGGGGCGCAATATCTCCTACCATATAGCTACTTCAGCTTCACGTATGCTACGGCCTTTTTTTCACCAATATCTTTTGGACTGACATTTCCCAAACGAGGGACACAATTTTGACGGCAATAGCCGGTGTAACGGCGTATGATTTAAAGTTGATTTGTTAAATGTACATTTTTTTCTTTGTTGATGTCTGAATCAGAGTGTCTTTGAAACAGGCAAAATAACGTGAAAAGGTTGCTATGTTCGAACTGTTACAGAATGGCCGGTGGAGGTGTGGTGACGACTCGTTCTCCCGATTGAACTTGTTTCTCCCGGTTTGCTAACAAGCTAATGGATTAACATACCCTATCGCTGTCAGAATTGGGAAAAAAAATGACTTTAAATGCTCTTCTTAATGCTTGGCAATTGCGATGGGAATCTTCCCCTTCAGGGAGGGTTACCTTTCTTTTTTTTCCTTCAATCCGTCAGCCCTTAGAATCTTCTTGGGTTATCCCCGATCACTGGACTACGCAGTTTTTATCAGGTCATGGTAAATTTAATAAAAAATATTTGTTTTTAATATTGTTGACTCCCCTTCGTGCTGCTGCGGATATCCTAACTAATCTTCTGAACACATCCTGTGGTCTTGTCCCTTTCCCCTTCTCTATGATTACCAAATGGAGCTTCTCGCTACTATCCGTGGCCCTGTTATAGGTCCTGTCGGATGTACAGATCTGGTGGCTTCTAAAAAGAATTTCAAGGCTTTTAAAAAGTTTTGTAATCATTTCGGCGAATTGATCATGTCCAATCAATTTAATCCCAGTCAGTGAAGAATTCACTTCCCTCTCTTCTCAATCTAATGAAGTACGTATTATGTACTTCTGGATTACTTTCTTTCAGCACAAAGATGCTAAGGCTACCAGATTTCAGAGAGCTCCTTCGGGCAGCTTTTTTCGTTTGACAACGAGAAAATTTTCCGTGTATGTGGGCACCGCCAAGGAGACTTATGTCCTCAGACGCGGTATGTGGTGGGCAAGCTGTCAGAATTGGGATTGAAAGCAGTAAATGTAAATTCTAAAAAAAATACTGATCTTTGGAAACAAAAAATAAATGAAATTAAGTAATAAACCGTTTATTAAAGCTAAAAAAATATGTTTTTCCAATGTTCGGATCTGAAAAGATGCCACAGACCTCTATAATGGACACGGGTAAGTCAGTGGGGCTTTCAATGTACAATTATTCATTTCAATATTTTGATCATATTATGCAATAAATTACATTATACAGCAACATTCTATCAAACTTAGGAGCATCCTTTATAATAAACAGTGATAAATTCTAAAAGTTAACCAATGCCGCCGAGTTTTGGAACATAATTATTGTTAAAACTCCGTCTCAAACCTATTGACATTAGCGGAGGTGTTGTAGTGATTTTAAACAAGATATTTTAATTTTTTTCAAATTGAAAATCACCAAGTTATTGCTTCAAATATTGATTATACAATTATAAAATTTGGCAACATTATGCGTACCGAATTTTGTAGCATTTTATTTTGACTGAAATAATTCAATGTGTAATTAAATCTCCGCTCTTTTTAATAATTTATTACTTATTTAAGAAGTTATCGTTATTTTAGGTTTTATTATGTTTTATTTATTGTACAAGGAATACGAGGCAGAAATAATTATTGTAAAGTACAAATGTAAGTAAATTTATGGATTTAAGAATAGTATGTAATTTAAATTATTGCATTCTATACCTACCACAGATGATAATGATCGCCTAGTGTTAAGTTTTAAGAAATAATATATGTATGTGATTTTCTCGAATTAGATTTAATCTATTAAAAATCTCAACGAAATATATGACATTTATAAGGCAGCCATTCTTGAGATGATTATAATAATTCTCATTAATATTAAACATACGAAATTGATGCAAAAATAAACCTGTGTATCTTAGAACTGAAAATACTTGATAGCCCTAATGTAAAATGACTTTGTGTCTATCTTTTCTTTGAAGAATTTTCTTCTGTCCATTTTGTCATTTGTAGTCAGTTTTTTTTTGCAGTGTAAGTAAAAAATAATATTTTTGCCATATTTCTGCGGTACATTGATCTCGAGTCTCCCATGTTTTTAATATTAACTGTGTGCACATTCACTGTAAACCCTAACATTTACAATTTTTTCATAGCTGAATTTGGTGATCTTTATATCAAATTCTTCTGAACGTATTTTAATAAGCTTTTAAAGAAATTCAGTTCTGAAAATATGATATTTACAAATTAAACAATGTGTTTGAATAAAATGTTAATATCTTTAGAAATTCTTTAAAAATCTGCATACATAACATCATTTTATAATTTAATCGTAATCATATTTTTTTTTTGAGATTTGTCTTGCTTTTTGAGGCTCGGATTGCTCCTCATTTGTTTTACAAAATGGCCGCCATCTGTCACAGCAAAAGGTAAAGTTGTAAGAAAATTCTGCTTTAGTCTGTAAAATAATGTGCAAAATAACTGGTACAACATAACAGCCTTGCCAAATATACAACATATTTCAATTTGACTTTACAAAAATGTAATGTTAGGCAACTATTTAAAGTCTTCAATAGTATGTATTCAGAAATACATTATGTTATATTTATATAATATATAAAATTGCCATAGATTTTAAGACTATAATTATGCATACATAGATATTAACTTTTGCGATTTAATTAAGAATAAAATTAAGATTGGTTAACTCGTGTTTCCAATTTTGAATATAATGTTATAAAAATATGTTTCAGATTATTACGTAACTTTTTTTCGTAATAATATCTTCAAAAATATGTAGAGACACTCCACTCTTGTTAGTTTAAATGTGACAGCATTTTTTGGTATTAGATTTAAATGACAAATCTGTGTTTTATGAGCAATAAAACTATTTGTGGGTGGTGTTTTTTAAAATGTATGTAAAATTGTGTGGTTATTTTTTAATAAAGCAACGAAAGTTTTATTTAAGTAGGTCCTTTTTTTAATAATTCGATAAAGATTAAATGAAAAATTATTTAAAAGTTTTTTCCATCGACCTATTAATACACATGGACGCGCCCTGACCCCTTAAAAATTATGACACTTAACTGATGCCCAAATGCTCACTAATGCCTAATTCTTATTTAGTCGTACTTTGACCGCCAGCCGGATGTGAAGTGAGCTTGACATTTAAAATCGAAACCAAAATGCCTGCTTGTGTCATAAAAACATGCAAAAACCATTCAGATAGATACCCATTCTAAAAATAATTTTTAAATCTTTCATTGGGAAGTATTTGTTTATAAGTAATTAAATAAGCCTAAAATAAAATAAGCTCTTCTTTCCAACAGGGGTGCACTGGTAGGAATACTGTTTTAAAAATATAATAAATTGAGTTAATATTATTTTAGCATTTCCCAACATTAGTAAAAATAAATAAATGGGTAGAAATCAAAGGAATTAAGGAATGAATCTTATGGGGATTCATAATAAACTAACGTGGTGTAATGGTCAGCGCGTTAGCCTACCATTCAAGAGGTCTAGGGTTCAATTCCTGACATGGTTGATATGAAATATTGATTTATAAGTGTATTTTCACACTAGAATATTTCATAGTCCCTGGACTGGTACCTGAAGCGTAAAACTGATCATCTTACCTTCATATAAAAAAAAAAATCAAGATACGCTGCGATTGGTGTACCAATGCAGTGTCCTATTCACCATTAGGTGCGGAAAGGGAATGATGATGATGAAATATTTAAATGCCAACTTTTTTATATTCCGAAAATCGGTATCCTCCCAGGTTTTGTAGTATACATATTCTCGTCAAATGCAGCCCTGGTCTTAATAAAGAAACTCCGTAACTATGGGTAAATTTTTGTGTCATTACTTTTTTGAATACTTTTATCTATAGTGTGCATTAATAGGTCAATGGGTGTTTCTAATAAAGTAAGTAAATAGTCATTTTTTAAAATAAAATTTTAACTTATTCAAAATTACGTCAGAGTAAAAATATTCTCATATTGCATCTTGTTAACTCACTATTTTATGATATATATGTAATATTACAAATAAGTCCTAATAATTATTGCCTTTCTCAAATACCTGTTGAATAAGTGGAATATGCAATAAAAATAATAATGAATACCTGAAATCGTTTTGTTAAATATAAATAATATATATTAAGGTATTTAAGCTCATATGTGTAGAGTTCATGTTTACTGTAAATGAATGTTTTTGACTAATAATTTGTTAAGAATTTTGTGGTTATTTTTGTAGGTAAAATCAATGTTAATTACTGTGACAATGTGGAAGTTTAGTGTTTTTTTTATTATTTGTTAATAGACTATCAAACTAAGCCAAAAGAAATATAATTTTTACTTATCGTATTATCATTGCTATGATTTTTTAAAGTTTTATAATTTTTAAATTACTCCACCCGTGACATAACTAGTTACATATGAAATCACACTAAAGATGGCTTCCTGGAAACAGCAAATATATCAAAACACATAATTGATTAATTATTCTAAATAGCTGTTAACTATAGTCCTTAAAATATAGCTTGCTTAAAATGACAGCTGTCAAACTAATGTAACTAGTGATGGGAAATCACTGATCACTGATCAAAGCAAAAATAAGTCTATTATTGTGTGTTTAAGACAATTATTCACCAAGAAATAAGACATTTATACTTTTTTTCATGAACAACATCACTTGAATTATTTTTTTATTCAATCAATTTGTCCCATCTCTAACATTTTTGCAAAATGATGTAACCTTGTAAAAACGTTGTTAATAATTAGGTTCATTTTAGTTTTAAAGCTGATTTTATATATTTATGTTGATTTATGTGTCAAGCATTGTATTAAAAAAATAAATTAACAAACCAGATACAAATAATTTTTCGTGTGTCAATATAAATAACTCCTTAGACGTTACTACAAAGTTATGTCGTCACTTTTTCTAACAAATGTCATTCTAATGAAGCTATATTTTAAGGACTATAGTTACATATAAAATCACACTAAAGATGGCTTCCTGGAAACAGCAAATACAGAGTGTTCTTTAAACCCTGTCGCATCCGAAACCACGATGATCAGTATGGGAAGAAGACATATTAGCATATTCAAAAAAATATTTACAACGCAGAAAATTAAAAAAAATAAAATATTTAAAAAAAACAAATGGTTACTTCTGCAGGGGAGAAGCGAGGGGGGTATGACCATGTGGTTGACGTTGTATCAGACTCCCCCCTCTCCACGCTTCCCCCTTGCAGAAGTAAGCAACCATATGTTTTTTTTAATATTTCATTTTTGTAAATTTTATTTGTTCTAAAAATTTATTTTAATGTGCCAATATGTCTTCTTGCTCATACTGATCATCGTGGTTTCGGATGTGACAGGGTTTAAAGAACACCCTGTATATCAAAACACATAATTGATAGATTATTCTAAAACTTGTGACATTTTAAAGTAGTTCGCTTTTATTAAAATGTTAATTTTCTCATACATTTTTGGGAAACTTTGCAAAACAATTAAATGCTCTAATTTTTACGGCGTGTAAGAAATCATTTTTTGTATCCAATTTTCCATAGCACTGAACTTCCTCGTTAATTCAAGCTAAAATGACATTGTTTCTTCTCTATAGTCGAGCATCCACATACAACAGGGCCTCGATAGTCCGAAAACGACCCCCCTACCTCTGCGCAACCGCCGTTTCTCAGCAATAACTCGCAGTGCCTCGCAGTCGGTATTGTCTGTCGTGTGATTAATTCGATGTAGGGTTTGTAGTCGTCCCACTAAGTTTTATTACTTTATTAAAACTCACAGTGAAGTTGCGTAGAATAATAATTAGTTCAACAGAGATTTTTACAAATGTGACCCCGATAATAATGATGTGGAGAGATGAGGCAAAGTACTTGTCACTTACTGACCTTTTTCAGTAAGGGCATCACGGATTTTTATAGTAGTCGTTCCCTTTTCTTTTCTTCCTCCGAGTGGGGGTAGTTTATGTCTAGAAGAGAGTCCAGCGTGAAATTGAAGTCACCTTCTATTTGCCCTTTCGTCAGCAATTCGACCTCCGTACCAGGTACGCAGTGTTTGGATTTCCTGGTACTATTGTTGTCACCTTCAGCGCTGTCCTCGAGATGATCGTAGGTCAGACGGCAGTGAGTATTGTTTTACCGGGTGGACTTGAAACCCCACAGCAATATACTTGAATAAATAATATAACATTTAGCACTATTAAAACATACTTTCAGTTTTAAAAAAACTTTGTTTTATTTCGAAAAACTCCTTTCAAAATATCTACATACTCCGACGCTTCGTACATTCGAAAAGGGTTTAAATTTTGGGTGTTCGGACTATCGAGGCTCTGCTGTAGTTCTTTGTTTTTATCATAGATACCCCATTGCCTTTTTAATAAGAGTCCTGGTCAATGACATATAATTAAATAGACATGTTACAAGCGCAAAGTCAATGGTATTTCAATTCGTGGGTAATCGCCTTCCTTTCCTTCATTCTCTAATGGATTTTCGTCATTATCAGAATTAACACTATGCAAAAAATGCTGTTGTTTATTATTATTTGTTTAAAGGCAGCAAATAGGTTTCCTTGTGAAAAATGTATTCAGGATTTAACCCTTAACTTACTATTGTCCAAAAATATTACGTCTCCACTGTGTATTTTGGACCATAATTTTAAATACAAAGTTTATTGAGTGTGTATGGTAGAAATATAAATAAAAGTTCTTACTCATTTGAAACATTGTTTACTAATGAAAGGAAAGCACACTAACTAAATTTAAAAATACTTTTAACATTGTAAAAATCTTACATGGTCATACCATGTTGCTGATTAAATGCACAATTCTTTGTTTTCATTTTTAAATTTCCTTATCTTCTGAAATGAAAACATTTATTGAACAGAAAAACAGTAATTGTTAAAAAAATATTTAAAAACCAAAAAACTAACAATCAATTCAATTCATTTATTAAAAATAACATATACATTACAAACTAAAATTCAAGACGTACATATTTTAAAAATAAATAAATACATAAAAAGACTCTTGTCAAAATAGTAGGAGAATCCTTCTCCAGAAAACCCCTCCAGATACATGGAACAGATCAACATCCAGAGTGATGTTGTTCAGCATAGCGGTAGCCCTTCCAACAGGCATAACCATCTGCAGGATGGTCCTGTATATCGGAATATGAAAGAATCTATGCTGACTCTGTCTTAGGTAATTATCAGGAGCATCAATTTAGGCATTATATTTGCGTGAAAGATCACTCACATTTTATTGATGATTTTGAATAAATTTTACAATCGTTCATGTTTAGATTCATTGTAATTATATTCATCATCACCATTTCATTTAGCAAGGACAAAATCACAGAAAAATACCAACGTACAAATTATATATTGTTCAAATATGACCATAAACATTATTATTACAGAGACTATAAAACAAAATGTCGCGATACATCCACCCTGTTTGACGATCAACATAAACTGGGAATACCAAAAATATGAAACCAATGTCTCATAGTTTGATGGCATGGTTTGTAAAAATGAGTTCTGTATAGGTCACTTTGACTGGTACTCAGTAGTTACTGGTTAGAAAAAAAAAGATTTTTTTTGTTTTCTATTGTACCTCAATTTTATTAAAAAATATAACACGACTACAAATTACTTTAAAACAAATATTATGTATTATCACCATCAGACAATAGATTTACCCGTTTAAGCATATTTGATACGACATCTCTTGAATCATCATCTCCTGAGCCTGTGTAATGTTTCCAACCAAATTTAAAAAACTATTTAATTGCTCTTTAATTGAAGATTTAGGTATTTTTTAATGCCTTGAAGCAATATTTCTACTCGTATATTGTAAATCCTTGTAGGTTTTATATATTATCTTAAATCTATGCTTCTCATAATAATTATAATTAAATATTGTAATATGTGAGTGGTCCATTTTCTAAAAAAAACTAAGGAGACAGCTTTGTGTCAAATCTACACTTTTATATTGCACAGAGGAAATCATTCAAGATAAAAAATCAATAGGGAAATATAAAGTTTTTTTTACAGTTATAAATTAATAAGGTTCTATGAAATACTGTTGAGTAAAAATATAATTTTTTTGTACTTATTAGCAACAAAAAAAAAGTTCAATTCCCGCAAAAATGGTTTATTGCATTGGCCACACCCCTCACACCTCACGATTGAGTTATATTTTGACCTTTGTTTGTGACTACTTAAATTTAAATAGAAAATCATCACAGATCTTGACATCACAACATGTTGCGTTTTCGTTCAGACGTTTCGTTTACAATTTTATTTCTAAAATTATGAATGAAAACATTTTCCAACAATATCCATATTGATTTTGAAAATACAAACAATATTTCTAAATCCATTTCATATATTTATATCATCTATACACATACATACATTCATAAAAACATAGACAATTTATTTATGCGAAACTTCATGGTTGTCATCTATAAATATATATTTTTAAAATTATTCCTTATTTTTTATATTTTATTTTCGACATCCAGTAAGAATCTCCAATCCGTAGCATGCATCAACTTTTCTGACTCCCTACGACCAATGTCACGAAAGAGCGAGGTCAACACCTTCCGTAACTTGACAACACTCCCGTCTTTTCACGATTCTGGCAAAAGGTTATGGACCTTTTTGCCTACGTAATAGTGTTGTCTCGATGCCAGAACAGTGTTGACCCCTTCACTTAGTATCAGATCCCTATTAGAGTATCTTGTATTATGGTTGTGGTTGACGCTTGGGTAAATGTCTCTATTTATGTGTGTAACCACTACCGTTCTCAATATATACTGTTGAATAATATTCAGTACTGTGAATTCTTCGAAGAGCAAGTCACTTGGATAGCGAAATGTTTTTTTTTAATTACTCGGATTAAAGATTTCTGCGCAATTGCTACAGGTTCAAGTTATTCATGTTATTTTGAAACTTTGTAAGAAGGGATTCCGGTGTATGTATTTTTTATTTACTGCTGTTTTTAGTGGGCAGATAGTGCTTTTATCCATAAAAATACTTCTCACGTTTAATTAGATGAGAAAAACAATGCATGGAATGCTGGATCGCGTAAAGAATTTGGAAGGAGACAGGAAGAGAATCCAGGATAGATGAGGAATAAAATAAAGGAAATTAAGATTCTTAGGATATAATATAATGTTTCAAGCGTTCGCGGCTAATAAAGGAAAACATGTCAATTTATTATACGTTAATGGTTCAGATATTATTTTTAATGTTCTCATGCATTTATGAGTTTAATTTAAGCATTTTTTTTTTTACTTATTTGTTGATTATGTAATATGTATATTTTATGCCCAAAGGCGAAAGAAACAGTTTCAGTTGTAGAATCTTAAAAACATAAATATAAAATCAGTTTTTTTTCTTCTTTCATTGAAGATTTATGTATTTTTTAATGCCTTGAAGCAATATTCTACTCGTATATTGTAAATCCTTCCTTGTAGGTTTTATATATTATCTTAAATCTATGCTTCTCATAGTTATAATTAAATATTGTAATATGTGAGTGGTCCATTTTCTAAAAAAAATTAAGTAGAAAGCTTGATGTGTCAAATCTACACTTTTTTATATTGCACAGAGGAAATCATTCAAGATAAAAAATCAACTATATTAAACAATTTTCCTTTTTCAATATCATTTTACTAAAGAAAGTAAACAAATAAAAAAATGGCCAACATTCATAACTTGACGTAATTTTAAAAAACACAATTTACAGTTAAGATTGAATTATATAAATTATTTTGTTTATACCATGAAATAAATTATGAATAAGAAATTATTTTGTTTATACCATAAAGCAATAAACCCATTTTTGAAACTCTATATTTATTTATTTATTTATGGACTTTTTAAGACCATTGGTAATCGTAAATACATTTCTTTAAAATATACACAGGTACGATTGAAATAAAATTCAAACAAATAAAATTAAAGCTAAAACAATAAAAAAGAGAGTGTCCAACAAGATAGGTATTTTATACAAAGCCCAGGGTAGATGTAGCATTGGTAGACCTGAACTCAGATGTTTTGCCATACATAATAACAAAATACCTAATTGATATAAGTTGAAGTAAATATTTCCTACCGACTTCAAAACAAATTATCCTAAATGTAAAAAAAATGATGATTTGTGAATTTTTTTATAAATACCAAAACAAGAAATTACATAAGGAAGTGAAAAAAATAACGTGATATTAAAGAGCTTACAAATGCATTTTAAAATCAAATGACATCGGCATTTTATTGTATCTCCTAAAACGGATAAAATTTTAAAACAGTATTCCATTGCTCTTTCGATAGTTAACAATATTTTATAATGGCTTCATATAAATTTTGTGAGATTTTTATAATACACATCGTACTTTTTTTCGGAATAACATCTTCGATTGAGGATATTAAATTTAATAATATCCTGCCACTCGGTAAAAATGTTGGGCTGTTAAAAAATGTGTTTGAAAACTTTAAACAGAAACGGGTAAGTGCATTTAATAGATGGAACTTAATTTTTTTCTCCGAAATAATGTGATATTTATGCTGGTTCCATTGGCGATATGATTTTTTAGTATTGGGTATTTACAAAAGTTGTGTCTGTTTTTTTTTTTAAATGAAGAGAACAAGATGGCACAAGAAATAAAAATGAAGAAGCTCAGTGTCTTTTTTTTTTTTATTTGTTAATAGAATATTAAACTAAGCCAAATTTAAAAAAAACATTTTTTTATATATCATATTATAAGCGCTATGATTTTTTAAAGTTTTGTATTTCTGAAACAACTCCGCGTGCGACGTCAGAGGTTGTTCTATGACAGTGCTTCGGATTGGTTCGTTTACGGTGACCAAACCGAATATCCTTCAATGCTCTCATATCATTGGATGGTTCATATGAACCAGTGACGTCATTCAAAGTAGTGCGTTTTTATAAAAATATTTATTATTATTTTATTCGTACATTTTTAAGAAATTTCACTCTACAATTTAATGCTCTAACTTTTACCGCGCGCAAGAAAACATTTTTTGTATCCAATTTCCCGTAGGGCTTAAGTTCCTCATTACAAAAAACTAGTCAATATTCTTCATTATTTTACAACAAATTAGTCGATAATGTATTCTCATTCAATCCCCTGTTTGTTTTCTCTTTTATTCCCTCAAGTGAACGCAAACAGAAGGTGTCAAAATCATCCACTTGATATTCCATTTTGAAGGCTTGTAATCAAATAAAATAATATATGTAACGTAAAAGTAAACACAATATATTTTAGAGCAGAAAATTTTCTTGCGAATTACGAATTTTAAACTTGTACCATTTTTTTACTTTTGGTACTCATTTTTAAATTTGGAATAAAACGGATACAACTTATGCTAACACCTAATATTTTAAGTAAGTTTACAGAGATTTTAATAGTGTAATAATCATGTTAAATCAAAATTAACATTCCCTTTATTCATAAATAAATTTTTAAATATTGAAATCAGAGGCATTCATTATTTTATTTATTAAATTTATTTATTTATTCATTACTACATTTATACCTAATATTACCTAACATATTGCCAACTCCATGCTCCGTAAGACTTAAAGTCTCATGTGTTGAGTTGTGAAAGAAATTAAACCAACATGCAAACCGGCATGCAAAACCCACTATCCACCTTCACTATAGTTGTTGTACAAAAATATAAAACAAACGCGACATGCATTTGAATAAGCACATGCACTGATTAGAACAAACATGCTCTGATTAAATTATGAAAATATTCTATGTTGTTTGAGAAATAGTTGAAAAAAAGGACCAAGAGACGGGTAGGTCTCGAAACCGGTAGACATAGAAAAGTCGGTAAGTGGTTATATACAAATATTCAATAACATTTAGTAAAAGTAAGAGCATCGTTTTGCTTTAAATCATTTATAAAATAATACTTCTATAGCGTTTAGGAAATAAACTGGTGTCAAAACACCCATTTTTAGATTTAAAATTAATAAATTTATGCAATGTCTCGCAACAGTCTGGAGTAATGGTCTTTTTCTTTAGATAAAATATAAAAATGAATATACCTCCTGAAGATGGCTTTAGTTTTTGAGAATTTCCAGGATATTTAACACTCTTGGGGCCAAAAAGAATAAAAATATTTTTGCAAAAGTCGTACGTGTTTTATGTTTTAAGTACTTAATTTAAATTACAGGAAAACCTTAATAAAAAGCCATAAAAATTATTGGTTTTTTAATTTGATTCAACTTAATTATCGTGGGGTAATCACTACAACCAGGAAAAAATCTGAATTTTTGAGTCATACTATCTGGATTTGGCGGTGTTATGCAACACTCAGTTTAGCACCAAAATACTGATTTGTGTTAATCACATTTCAAGAAGTTCAAATTGTTTATTAAACCCAGATTATTGATATAATTTTTCTTCTTCTTTTGATATATCTATATAAATGTTTTTTTTTTTTTTTTTAAACTTAAACTGTTTATTACACAATAAAAAAATTGTATTAAACTTAAAAACCGAAAAAACAGTTTTTTGGTTATTGCATAAAACCGTCCATTTGAATGCACCACTAAGACTTGTCTATTTGTGGTATTCGTGGAAGAGGATACAAATATGTGTTTTTAATGGTTAATAAAAAAATCTGATTTTGAAGTTACCTAGCTGTAGTAATTACCCTGCGATATATATCAATTGAATCCACTTTCCAGAGTGTTCCATGTTCGTGTGGAGTCTTCTTAGATGGCCAGCTCTCCGGTGATGACAGATTGCCTCCAGGAGTCAGTCCAGCATTTGTCAAAGAAATGGATCTTCCTATCTTTCCATGTGGATCACAAGGCAACAAATTGTGCACTGAAAAGTGTCTCAACTTGGTGAGCGGCAGATGAAATTTATTTCAGTGTTCGTCTTCAGGACTGATGTATTTAAGATAACTTTTATATCGCCAATAGAAATTTTAAATGCTTATAAATTGTTTGAGGGAAACAAAAGAAATGTGGTTCTTTTTGCTAATATATTAATAAAAGTGTATTAGAACTATTATATTGTACAACAAAAATAGCTCACAATGCGAGCAAATGAACCACCCTTAGCGAAGCTTCGAGAAAAGCTGAGTAACATTTTTTTTGTGGTAGTATGGCTGGCCTGCGTCACACGTGAAATGGTCTCTCTGGCTCCCAAATATATTTAGAGCTTCGAAAGTGAGATGTAAAGAGTGTTTGAGACAGTCATATACTCGGTACTCTTTTACTTCATTGCTGTGACAATTTTTTTTTCTTCTTCCATATATTAATTTTAACATTTATTGAGACAACAATGGATGTGTAAAAAATGCAACATTGAATTTCTTTTATATTTAATCTTGAAAAGGTTTTATAAAGACTTTATATTCCAGGTTTGAAAAAAATGTATATAATTAACCCAAGTATCAAATGATATAGTTTGTACTAATTGAGTTGTGAGATAACGTGTCAAAAAAATATTTGAATTACTCGTGATAAGTTGAAGAAAATCACATGTGTCGTTGTTCTACAATCATGACAAATTACAAGTACAAGATTAGAGTGCATATTTGTTTTTAAAAATAATTAAAGTTGACTCCACTTTTACACAAGATATTTCTTATGCGGTGCCGTATTTTTATTTTTTATTTTATAAATTTATTGCATAAAACCAGTATACATATTTAATAACAGGGAATCTATATAAAACTAATTAATATAAAATGAAAACAAAGTGTTCTCTGTTTATGATAGTCTCCATCTTACATGGCTCAGCCTGTTCTAAGATGGAGATTTTTTATCTTTTAGCGCATAAGTAGTCTTATACTAATAAAACAATAACATAAAAAAAAAAACTAAAACTACTTAATTATAAATGCCAAGGTAATCAAATAAAATCAAATGTTTTAAAATAAGGTTGCAAAAACATTATTAAACTATCATATTTAAAGATGTATTTAATATGTTCATGACATATTATCAGCTTTATCTTATTGGTCAGCTAAATCTCGTGTAATAAGTATTTTTGTTGGAGTTTTCAAGTCAACTGTTATTTTTTTCAGGTAATTCAACACATGCCAACTGCAGCTCCTTTGATTTGTTCCTCTATCAATCGGGATTGCTTCCGCGAGAAGGCAACTCTTTTCATAAAAAACTGTGATAGTTCTTGGAAACCAACCGGGTTTAAAGCAGGGAAGGAGTTTTGCTGTTCTGATGGGGTTGATGTCAAATGTCCGGCAGCAATCCCATTTGTGCATCATCAACAAAGAAACTTTTTTGGAGGTAAAGACTTCAATTCACTCTTAAAAGACTGCTAAAAATCCATTTGCAAACAGCGCTGTAATGTTGTGTTACATTAAATAGAAGACAAGCTATTTTGAAATACTGGCATTAAAAAAACAAAAGTATACTGTTTAATAATCTATTTTCCATAATTTATAAAGATAATAATATATTAACATATTAGAACAGAGATGAAGAACATTTAAGAGAAGGTAATATAGAAGTCTAGGCATCTACAGGGGTTATAACCTGTCAATGGCTGGTTTAAGTGGCCACTTTACACACTGTGTAACATACACCATTCTGCCTATATTTGAACATCTTTATTCCAACAATTCTTTCATCTGTTGATGTTTGTGAAGTTAAAGAGCTGAAACCTTTATTTATGCTCGTGAGATTCATCTAATTGAATTATTTCACCTACATACTAGGCAACGCCTGAAAATGTTATTTTTTCAATTTCTATACTTCTTCATGGACCAGGTAATTTATCAAAAATATTTTGAGTTTGTCCAAATGTTTGTAGACAAGGACTGGATTCAACTCCCTGGGGAGCTGTTTATATTAACATATTACAACAGAGATGAAGAACATTTAAGAAATTGGCCACTTAAACCAGCCATTGACAGGTCATAAGCCCTGTAGATGCCTAGACTTCTATATTACCTTCTCTTAAATGTTCTTCATCTCTGTTGTAATATGTTAATATAAACAGCTCCCCAGGGAGTTGAATTCAGTCCTTGTCTACAAAAATTTGGACAAACTCAAAATATTGTTGATAATAATACAGTTTAGGCCTGTTATGGTAAATTACTACTTCATTATTTTTATTAAATAAGAGAGATATATCAAATCTTGTATTCTATGTATTCGATGTTCAATTATATGAATCTCACCCGCATAAATAAAGGTTTCAGCTCTTTAACTTCACAAACATCAACAGATGAAAGAATTGAAGGAATATAGATGTTCAAATATAGGCAGAATGGTGAATGTTACACAGTGTGTAAAGTGGCCACTTAAACCAGCCATTGACAGGTCATAAGCCCTGTAGATGCCTTGACTTCTATATTACCTTCTCTTAAATGTTCTCATCTCTGTTGTAATGTGTTGATGTAAGCAGCTCCCCAGGGAGTTGAATCCAGTCCTTGTCTACAAAAATTTAGACAAACTCAAAATATTGTTGACTCATTTATTTATTTGACAAATTGTAGTCTGCATTACTTTACAAGCTGTTTAACCCATTACGTTATGTAGACTGTAAATATAAGTTAACGAATACTGCTTTTGATGGACTAATGCAGTCCAATTTTGGGTCCCTAATCATTGTACTTCCTAGTTTTTATCGGGTGATCAAATGAAAAAATATTACTAATATTTGTGTTAAAGAACACATGAGGCGTCTTCACAATAACAATTTCTCCGAATTCGCAAATCTCCAAATCAATATTAATCATGACTTTAATGAAGATACAGGAGTTAAAATCTTACATACTAATAATAAAGGGTTAAAAGTAAATCATATGGAAATATTTCACATCAAGAAGGCTTTAAAAATAATATCCCTTTAATCAATAATCGAACAACCTTTCAATATAGCCTCAAACTCACACTCCTTCCTTCATTCACTCCCTCTTTTTGCAACTATTTCTCCCGCAACATTTAACATGTTTATAAACTAATCAGTGCATGTAAGGGTTACCTACTAGAAGCGTGTGGTTTCAAATCTGCATGTTGGTTTTATATTTTTGTGCAACAACTATGATCAAGGGTTTTGCATGTTAGTTTAATTGGTGTATTGACGAAAAGACAGGTACGTCTTGAAACCGGTAGACATAGAAAAGTCGGTAAGTGGTTATATACTAATATTTAATAACATTTAGCAAAACGTTTGACCACAAAGCTAATGCTTTAAATATTGATAATAAAAAATATTTGTTTTTAATATTTTTTAATTAAAAGAAATATTTGCGTTCTTATGATTTACCCAAATATTTAATTTTGAGGGCCATTTTCAACGAGTTGTAAATAACTCACTATTAGAAAATGGAATCGAGTTGGGGTAGAGTAGGATTCGAACCACAGACCTTTGGTCCGTGAGTCCAAGACACTAGCCACAGGACCACAACCCGATTCATTATTGTTGTTTCTCCTTTGTGCTACTGTGGATATCCTAATAAATCTTCAGAATAAATCCTGTGATGAATATGAATACCGTATGAAGCTTCTCGCTTCTATCCGTGGCTCTTTAATTCTGTTGGATGTACAGATCTGGTGGCTTCTAAGTACAATTTCAAGGCTTTTAAAATGTTTTGTATTCATTTCGGCGAATTAATCATGCCCACCCAATTTAATCATTTTGTTTCCAAATTATAAAATTCATTCGGATAGAATTGAAGCTATCAAAAAAAAAAAAATGCTCTAGACTCTTACATTTTGAGATAGTTTGAGAGACACCTTACACACATACAATGATAAGTTAAAACCATTTAATTAGTTCGTCTAACCGGCGTAAATTATCAGACAGTTCAAATAATACATTCATCCGTAGAAGCACCAAACTTAACTAAACAAATGATTTTTCTGCACAAAGTTGAAGAACAGAACATCACCACCCATTTTTTTTTTGCCAATCTTTAAATCAAACCACTTATCCCTATCAAGAATCCATTTAACGTTTGATTATTTATTCCAAGTGGATGCAGGGTTGAAACAGTCATTAAAAAATAAATTGTTAACGGTCAATATGGGTTGATTTGTGTTTGTTTCCAACTTGACTAGGTTGCTATACTATATATAAATACTTTGTCTTCTGTCATTAAGAACTTGTGGGCTTTATGCCTGTTTTCCCGATCATGCAGGAAAAAAAATCCTAGTCAGTTGAGAATTCACTACCCATCTCAATCCAATGAAGTACATAATATGTATTATTTACTTCTGGATTACCTTCTTTCAGCATAAATATGCTAAGGCTGCATTACAGAGAGCTCTTTGGACAGCATTTATGCAAAATTTATTCTTTTACATTTATGTATAATTAGTAATTGTAATTAGGTATGGATAAGAGATTTAGAAAGTGTAACTTATGCCATGTGGAAAAAATATTAAAAAGTCAACAAACTTTTGGATGTGTTCAATAGATGGCTCTTCTATATCCTAAATGAGAGTCTGAGTTATGTAATATCGAATTTAAATATGAAACTTTGGGAAAAAAAGACATAATACAAGAAAGAAAACATAATACATAAAAAAATAAATGTTCCTAATAAATTTTGATAGTGTTATAATGTAAATGAAATTCATTGTTTGTATTAGTTCTCATGAGTTTTCTGAGCAAATATAGCATAAATAAATACTAATAATGAGATTATTTGAATTTTTCCAATTAATATTTAATAAATAATTTTAAATAAAAAAACAACACAAAACATTAGGATTCTTGTTAGTACATAAAAACAATTAGGTGTTACATAAGTTGAATCCATTTTTTTCCAAACAAAGAGAACAAGAGGACACAAAAAAAAAATACAACAAATTAGTCAGTAATGTTTTCTCCTTCATTATTTTACAAAAAAACTGACAGTAATTCACCGTACTCTGCGCAAATATCGCTAGCAGCAAAGGATAGCTTTATTCCTAGATGAAACGCAAACAGAAGGAGTTGTCAAAAATACTCACCTTCTTCTACTTGCCATTTGGTTTTCTAATAAAGGCTTGTAATCAAATAAAATATATATAAAAGCAAACACTATTATATCTTGTACAGCAAAAAAATCTTTTTCAAATGATGCATAAACCATTACCATTTTAAACTTTTGGTACTCATTTGTAAATTTGTAAAAAAATGTTTTTCTTTATCATTTATTCATTTTTTAATTTTTTATTTACATTGAGAACATTACAGAGTATCCAATTCATTTTCAATACGTTAGAACATATACATAGCAGATTGATTAAAAAGAAAAAAGATAAAAAAGTCATGCAAAATGAACATACATATTACAATTTGAAAATTGCCTTTCTGAGAGAAATCCCACTGTCATGAAATATATTGACATCCAAGGCGATATGATTAAATAACACGATTGCTCTACTTACCTAGAACAACCTGTTAATATGTAACAATAAAACTTATGTTAACACTTCCAAAACC
The DNA here is from genome assembly GCF_059751315.1 of Micrasema longulum. NCBI lineage: Eukaryota > Metazoa > Arthropoda > Insecta > Trichoptera > Brachycentridae > Micrasema > Micrasema longulum. Next base: position 173,071 of record NW_028278842.1, read on the forward strand.
TTCCAAAACTAGACCAATTTTATAAAAACAACAATTCAAAATGACGGATCTAATGCCAAAACCTCATTTGATTTAGTTTCCAGTTATTAAACAAAGTACTCATAATGTGTTTTAAAGTTATTGTATCTATAATTTGCATGAATTTAAAAAGGGATTTGCTGGAATAATAATTCATCATCATTGGCTCTACAGCCTGCTGTGGGTCTAAACCTCCTCCAACTTTCGTCGCCTCCCTCTATCCGGGCATGTATTCCTCCAGTCCCAGATGGCAATAGTATCCATAATCTTCTGCACTCCATCAACCTATAGGAGTTTGGGTCTACCAACGCTACATCTACCTTCGGGCTTTCCACGTGCCCTGCCCATCGTAGCCCCCCTATTGAAATAAATTACACTAAGTTGGGCTCATTGTAGATATTGTAGACTTCTTCGTTAAATCGTATTCTCCGAACTCCGTTTTCCTGAACAGCTCTGAATATCTTTCTTTATAATAATTACCTTGCGATAATTAATAAAACTTAATCTCATTTAATTATTGTTGTTTTTTTTCAGATCTATTGGGTTCTTCTTCAACTAATCGCAGATCTATTCCTGAATTTCTTCTTGACATCGCTGACTCCGCGGCTGACTTAGCAACAGATGTACTGGGGTCCAAATAACAAATGTGGCATCTTTATTACTTATTTATGTACATAAAACTATGGATCACATAATATGGTCCATGATATGCACACAGAACTTAATTTATTTCCATTCTTGTACTTGTCAACAGATTTAAAACATTACCAAATATATAAATTATTTTTAAATGACTTGCTTAGTATAATTTTTTTGTTTCTTAATTTGGTATTGCAGGTGTCAAAAACCATAAAAATAAGCTTATTAACTTATTAGTAAAATAATGAAATAAATGCATATCCTATTTTAGAAAATGGGGTCCATGCTATATAAGCTGCTGACTTTACTGTGACCTGTGTAGGTCCATTGTGACAGGTCCTCGTAAATTAGTTCTCGTCCCCATAGCCCAGGTCTCTAAAGAACCTAGCTACCGAGTGGAGGGTGAGTTTTCTTATATTGCTAAATCTCCCTTTTCAAGCCCAGATCCTTAAAGTATCGGACTATTAGGTAGGAGGCGAGTGCTCTAACATCCTCAGATTTGACCAGTGGCCCCTAGAGTATTTCTTTTGCGATATAAAGCATCAAATACATGACTAAAAAACCTTTGTAAATTGACATTCTCCATCATCATTTCCCTATCTGCACCCAGCGGTGCAAAATCATTAAGGAGCTTCATCTTCTATGATGCAAACTTGCAATAGACAATATACTAATAGAGCATGTTATGCACTTTAAGTACTTGGGTGTTGAAATATCCAGCAGCAACAACCTCTATGAAGAAATAAGAGGACAAATAAATAAAGCCTCTGTTGTGGCTGGGTGCTTAAGAAATGCTGTATGGAAAAACAAACATTATGCTAAAGGGAAGCAAAGCACGATTTTATAAAACCTTTATCAGACCTACCATGACATACGCCATTGAAACAAGGGCCATCACCACTCGAACAAAAAGATTTCTAAGAACTAGTGAAACGAAAACTCTCAGACATATTGCGCAAACGATAATCCGAGACAGTAAAAAACTCCGAAAAATGAACGTTCCGCGACGTCGAAGATGCTGTTGAGTAAGAGAAATTTGTAAGTAAAGATAGAATCATATAAGTTTTACGATGTCAAATAGATGAAAGTTAATTACGCTTACTTACAAATGAGATACCATCCAAAAATCCTTATTGCGTAAAAAAATGAAAGTAAACTGAAAATGGTTTGCGACCTCTGCCGTAAATAATTTCCCTACTTTATGTACGGAGGGAAAAAAATCTTAGTGGCAACACAGAGAATGCGCGCGCCACCTGACCCCGTTTCCCGCGCTGTAGCTGTCACAGCAAATCTCAGGCGGACTTGACAACTAACACTTCGGGCGCCGAGCAAAAAAGACAAAAAAGATGCACGAAGCGTAATTTTTCGTTGTTTTTGTGTCGCAACTTTTTGACGCTTTTTCGTGTTTTTAGTTCGCGCGTTGGCCGCTCGGAACGCCGTTAGCGCTCAGGGTTAACAACCCTATCTATAGGAGGCATGCGGAGCTTTCTAATTTTAAGAACACGCATCCTTGGGCACGCCATGAGAGAAATGCCTTTCTTGTATTATTATTCAGAGATTATTCCACGGTTTTCTATTGCATCCCGGAAGACTTTCATTGTTACGGGCTGTGAGCTGTGAGCTGTGAATGCGCCCGACTCGAACTCCGCTACAAATATCCTTCATTGTGTTGCTACAAATAGTTTTCCTTTGGTATTTCTAAGGCGCGACTTTCAAAACTTTAGAAAAAATATTAGAGTTATCACTGAAGTAACGTTATTAAGATTTATACTAGTAAATAGTATGAGAATAATCTACATAATATGCTTACTAACTTGACGCTATTTCAAGAATTATTATCTCGTTTGCAAGCAGAGAGGTTAGAACGCCACACTAATCTGTCTTTACATACATACCTAAAATGTTATCTATATCAATAATTATTGTATGCAAAATTAAATAAAGCACTATCAGTGTGATTTTCTGAATTCAACAATTGAAAAAGTATTTATTTTGTTCGTTCACCTCGTGGTCCAAGATGTTTCGGGTTTGATTCCGACATATTTGACATAATATTTTTTTTTTCTTTTTTTTTTTAAAAAGAAATATTTGCGTTCTTACGATTTTCCCAAATATTTAATTTTCAGGGACATTTTCAACGAATTGTTTACAACTCACTGTTAGAAAATGGGAATCAAGTTGAGGTAGAGTAGAATTCGAACCAGGGACCTTTGATCCATGAGATTTAGACCCTAGCCACAGGGACCACAACCCGATTCTACGTGTTTTAACACTAGAATATTTCATAATCTATAGACTGGCAGCATCTTAATCGTAAGAATGATCATCTTACGGTTATGTAACTAAAAATAAAATGATCTAGACACGCTGCTCGGACTATTGTAATATAATTAACTAACAATATTTTGAGTTTGTCCAAATTTTTGTAGACAAGGACTGGATTCAACTCCCTTGGGAGCTGTTAATATTAACATATTATAACAGAGATGAAGAACATTTTAGAGAAGGTAATATAGAAGTCTAGGCATCTACAGGGCTGGTCAACTTCACAAACATCAACAAATGAAATAATTGAAGGAATATAGATCTTCGAATATGGGCAGAATGCTGAATGTGAAACAGTGTATAAAGTGGCCACTTAAACCAGTAAATGACAAGTCACAAGACCTGTAGATGCCTAGACTTCTATATTACGTTCTCTAAAATGTTCTTCATCTCTGTTGTAATATGTTAATATTGAAACATTCCACAGAATGGACAAATTCAGGCGGTACAGGTAAAAATGTTAAATTAGAAAATCAAACGGAGAAAAGTCCGACTCCTTGGGTAGCGGTTGGCGTGTTCGCATTCCATATTTGAGGTCCGGCATTCGAATCCTGGGAGTGTCAAAATGATGTATTTGTTTATAAACCGGTATTATACTACAATATTTCACCTGGATTAGCACATGAAGCGTAAGACTGATCACCTCAATTTGCTGTAACTGATGATCGAGATACGATCCATGTCCTTTTCCAAAACAGTTCCCTGTGAACCACCGGGGCTGGTATTCTGAACGCAATTGCGCGCGGAGAGGTCGTTCTGTTAGCGTGTATTCAGTACGTAAATACGCGGTAAAAATGCGTTTACTACGCGCGCTTTTGCGTTCAGAATACCACCCTATATGAGGATTAGGATTTAATGATGAAAGGTGAAATTTACGAAAAATACTATGAAAATCTTTGAGGTGAAAAGTGGTGGCCAAAGTGACGATTTACTGAGTGAGGCCCAGGAGGCTGAGCAACTGAGGCCATAAAACAATCGGCGATTGTCAACGCCCGAGATAATCAATTCAATTTTTCAGTTCAGTGTCAAAAATTGGCGTTTATATTGTAAATAATACGGTAGGTATGTTTTAAATTTATTGCAACGGAAAGGAAAAAATCTTTGAGGAGGGAATTTTATTTATTTAACATTTTGTACATAAAGTTCATTGTACGTTGAGTTCATTGTACAGCGCCCTTGAGGTGATTTTCACAAAAATGGCGCTATATAAATTATCCAAACATTATTATTATTTTTATTACATTGGCGGGCTTATTGCCAAATGGCAATTTCTTCCAACCGACCAATAAAATGAAAGTTTATTTTCATTATTTATCAAGTTAAAAACATATTCAATAGAAAATAAAGATAAAAAAAAGCTAAAGATATTAAAAAATATAAATAAATGTATTTGTGTATAAATTGCCTTAAATCAATATCATTACTCAATGGGAAAAAGGTAAAAAGAGGAAAGAGGAAAGAAGGAGAGATTAAGGAAGAGAAAGGAGATGTTTCTTCAGACGTGATTTAAACAGAGATAATGTAGTAACATTTTTGATGGTGGATGGGACACGATTCCACAGTCGAGCCGCATGGACACTATATTAGTTAGAGAAGAAAGAGGAATTGTGGATGGGTATTAAGAGAGTGCTTTGAGAATTAGAACGAAGAGGTAAACCATGAACTGATAAACGTTGAAATATGGAAGTCTAGGCATTTAAAGGGCTTATGACCTGTCATCAGCGGGCTCAACTGGCCACTTTACACACTGTGTAACCTTTACCATTTTGCCTATGTTCAAACATTCACATTTCCTTTACTCTTCCATCTGTATACATCTTCAAAAAATCATCTACTATCATCATCATTCCCTTTTCGCACCAAATGGTGCATAGGGCACTGCATCGGTACACCAATCGCAGCGTATCTTGATCATTTTTTGTAACATTAATGTAAGGTGACCAGTCCTACGCTTCAGGTACCAGTCTAGGGACTATGAAATTTAATTAAGTAGTAGATAAAGTAATTATTATTTATATTATTGTTATCAAAAACATTTTTCACTTTGTGGTATGACATTTTACACTTATTTGTTAATAAATTTGTATAAACCACTTAATTTTAGCCATTAATGAAAAACTTCAAATAATAAATAATCAATTAAATTTAACTTCGAGTCCTCTTTTAAAACTATTCCCGTTATGATTTATTTTATCTTCTTTCTCTCTCTTTCTTTTAATTTTCTGTCTCTTTCAAACAATATTTTATTATCTAAATAGCAACGCGTGTAATTATAAGTTAGTTAAATTCCTGACGATGAGGTAGTAACCTCGAAACCGGTCGAAGTATAATTAAAAAAAATAAAAAAATTAAGTGGTTTATACAAATTTATTAACAAATAAGTGTAATTATTATTTTGTTAATAAACTATGATTGTTATTATTATAAATATTTAGAATATACTATCTTAATTTAAGGAAACTGTTTTAGATATTAAAAATGAAATGTAAATAAAATATAAAACATATGTGTAGGTAAATACTAATTATATGTGTATGAAAATTACTCTATTAGAGATGTAGGAACGTTATTATTAATTGTGTATGTACCATTTTGTAATTTTATACCTATTTTGTCAAGAATTTTTTAAAACAATATTTTGAGTTTGTCCAAGTTTGTTGTAATATGTTAATATAAACAGCTCCCCAGGGAGTTGAATCCGGTCCTTGTCTACAAAAATTTGGACAAACTCAAAATATTGTTGATAAATTACCTGGTCCATGAAGAAGTATAGAAATTGAAAAAATAACATTTTCAGGCGTTGCCTAGTATGTAGGTGAAATAATTCAATTAGATGAATCTCACCCGCATAAATAAAGGTTTCAGCTCTTTAACTTCACAAACATCATCAGATGAAATAATTGAAGGAATATAGATGTTCAAATATAGGCAGAATGGTGAATGTTACACAGTGTGCAAAGTGGCCACTTAAACCAGCCATTGACAGGTCATAAGCCCTGTAGTTGCCTAGACTTCTATACTACCTTCTCTTAAATGTTCTTCATCTCTGTTGTAATATGTTAAGAATTTTAAATAAATATTTTTAGAAAATAAAAAAAATCTTCATATTGGTCTTTGAAAAACAGTGAAAATTATTACAATAAAGTAAAATTAAGTGTTATAAAATTATGTCAAATTAAATTAATTAGAGTATAACAGAGCTTATCAATTCATGGTTTTATCTCTTTGCACTTACCCTCAAAGCACCTTCTCAATGGGAATTGGATGGGAATCCACAATGAGGAAGTTCAGTACTACGGGAAATTGAAAATAAAAACTGTTATTTTACGCGCGGTATAAATTAGAGCATTAAATTGTACGGCGAAATTTCTTTAATTTTTTTTTATATTTACAGAAATACTTGATTTCTCATTATTCACTCAAATATTTAATTTTCAAACTATTTCCTAAAAGTCGTAAGTAACTTGTGCTGGAAAAATAGAAATCTGAAAAAAACGGGAATTTGAACCTCGGACCTACGGCCATGAGTCCTCAATACTACAACGGCACCACAACCCGGTTCAAATGTATGAAAAAAAGCGAATTTAATTAAAACGAACTACTTTGAACGACTACTTCTTCCGAGTCAACTGAAGAAATAATGTTTTGATAAATTTCCGGTTTACGGAAGCCAATTCACTAAACGACATAATTCACCGAAGAGAACTTGTGACGTCACACGCGGAGTTCAGTTTAGTTTAGTATATTTTTATGTAAGATTCATTGAATCACTCATGAACGTCAATAAATTACAACTATATAACATAATGCAACAATTAGTAAATTAAACGCAACAAACGAATAAATTCAAATCAACACCACAACAAGGAAGTTTCGTGTCTTTTATTTTTTTTATTTGTTAATAGACTATTACACTAAGATAATTAAAAAAAAAAAAAAATTATATATCGTATTATCAGCGCTATATTTTTTTAAAGTTTTGAATTTCTGAAATGACTCCGCGTGTTACGTTAGAGGTTCTTCTGTCAGTTCTTCTGATTGGTTTGTTTACGGTAGGCAAACCGGATATCCTTCACGGCTCTCATATCATTGGTTGGTTCATATGAATGTCGTACAGAGTAGTGCGCTTTTATTAATATATATATATATATTCGTACATTTTCAAGAAACTTTGCTGTAAAATTTAATACTCTATTTTTTACCGCGCGCAAGAAAACATTTTTTGTGTCCAATTTCCCGTAGGGCTGAAGTTCATCATTAAAATCAACTAAAATCAATAATCACCAATTTAATGTCAAGCTGTCCTGTCCTACAAATATTCATCGACTCTAGTAATTTCGAAATTAGAGAACTTTAAAAAATCATGGCGCTGTTAATACGATACATAAAAATACTTATAAAAAAAGTTAATTAGTTTAATGGTCTATTAACAAATTTAAAAATGTAAAAAAAATGCTTAACTTCCTAATTCCAGTCATTTCCCCCTCTTGTCTAACTCATTTAGTATCAATGCGGCTCGACTGTGGAATCATCTCCCATCCACCATCAAAGATGTTTCTTCAGTATCTCTGTTTAAACCACGTCTGAAGACTTATCTTTCTCTTCCTAAATCTCTAACAAAAATAGGGTAATAAACCCCATTTTTATTCGCCTTTCCCATTATGACAACTATCAACATAAATTATATTGTATCTCATTATTTCTCTATCCACACCTAGAGGTCCATAGTACGCAGCATTGTCAGAAAGCGAAAGGTGAGGTGATCAGTCATACGTTCCAGGTACCCGTCCAGGAACAATGAAATATTTCAGTATAAAACCACTTTAAAACCAATATTTCACATTCACCCTGCCAGGAATCAAACCCAGGACCTTAAAAATCGTAGGCGAACGCGCTAACCACTGCACAACGAGTAACACTCGATACTTACTCTCAGACACTTAGGGATTTTAACCTGAGAGTAACCATCGAGTCAAAAACGCTCGTCCAGGGTTCTGATTCTTTTTTATAATCAGAACTGTAATTTCTTCATAGTATAGTGTAAATTTTTAGTTAATTTTTGTTTTAAATTTTTGTATCATTACCTAGAATATGTCCATATGTGTATTTAATTAATTTTTAATAACTTTAATTGTTATTATTATCACTATTTTTTTATATTTTCTTTGAGATATAAAATAATTTTATTGTATTTTGTATATTTATTTTTTGTACCTCTTAAAGAGAAAAATATCAAAGTATTTTTTTAATTTAATTTTATATTCACGGATTGTTTAATTTTAAAAAAAATATTTATATCTTCTTATGTTCTTTTTACGAATCTGCTGTGTTATACTATTTATGTAACAAAATACTTTTCAATTTGATTTTTATGTTTTTCACAATATATTGAAGTGTTTTTATTAATTTAAATATGTATCTTTGTAGATAAAAGGCACTGCGTGCCGTGTATAATAAATAAATGAATAAATATTGTCCATGTTCTTTTAATTTTCTCGTAGGTAGGAAGAAATTACCTTAAGGCAATATGCCCGCCCTTATATGTACTCGTATATAAAGTTTTAAATAAATAAAAAAAATAACCATTAACTGTCCGAAAATATTTTTGCATCTATTTTTAAACTTTTTTTTTCTCCCATAAGTTTTGAAGCTGAAATTACAGTAAAACTCCATTATATGCAAACGTCAGTCATTCGGATTGCCAAATATTCAGATTGTTATCAGGAAACATTTTTATTGAGAAGAAGTTTATCATTTTAATTTAATTGCGCAATTAACGTCGGTGGACATGTTTTTTTGAGAAAAGAAATATTAACGTTCTTATGATATAACCAAACATTTTCAACGAGTTGTCAATAACTCACTATTAGAAAATGGAAAACAAGTTGGGGTACAGTGGGGTTCGAACCTGGGACTTCTGATCTGTGAGTCCGCAACACTAGCCACGAGACCACGACTCGTTTAAGTAAGTTTTGAACGTGATTCCAATTCGCTGTATTATTTCGAAAGGAATAATATCTGCCACTTGTTAATCCGGATAGTTGGAGATTTAAAAATAAAGAAATTCCCACTAATGTACAAATTAATATGCATAAACGAAAAGTTAAATAAAGCCAATTATTCTTATTGGCATCTTGGCAACGAACACGATTCTTATCGGATAAAAAATACGGTAAGCAGGTACCTATAGTTCACAATATTCGTAATAAAAACAGTAAGAAACGTAAATATTTCCACGAATGCGACTGTCCCATATTTTTTCATGGCATTATTCAAAGAAATGTAAAGAAACTGGGCAGCATTCTTTAATGTATGGAGTACGAAGGTACCTTTTTATAAATCCGACCGTAACTGTTCCGAATAAAAAAGGACAAATCAACTAGCTACTCGAGTACTTGAAACTCAGCTCATTGCGCTCTTTTATTGAGTGTGAATAGCCACAGAATGAGAAAAAAAACATAATGACGGATTGTCAAGTGACAGGCCCGGCCCGTATTTGGGCAGAAAATAAAAAAATTATAATGAGGATGTTCTGCAGTTTCAGTTTCAATTTTCAATGCCGACATGCGGTGTTTATTGTCAAAATTAATACTTCTTCTTCTTCTTTATTTAATTGGTTCTTTCACCTCCTTTCTGGGGTGTCTACTAGCCAGGGTCGAGTTTTTGATAAATTTACACACGTGTTAGTAGGTACTTTATAAAAAATAGTGTGTTAGATTTAATATTAAGTACACTATACGAGTAAATATCAATATTTAACATATAACATATTTACAACTTGATACTGTTATCTGGTTCGTGTGGTTATGATAATTGTATAGAATTATTATTTTACCAATGTTTTGTGGCGTTTTGTGTATAAAATAAAAGATTTCAACTCACATATTATTATTTTGTCTGGAGTTTTATTTACAACTTAATTGACATCTAATTAAATAAGATACAACACAGGAATACTGAAAATCCTGTTGAACGCAATACAATTGAGTAAAAAGTATGCATATTCTACTTTTTGTCATACAAAAAACCTAATTTAATTAATAGTAAAAATTAAAGATGACTGTTAAATTTTCACTGTAATACGGGGGTTGGTCTGACTATCGGTATCGTCATACTAAAAAATGTTTTTTCTGTTGATAAGCGAAGGGTTAAGCAAAAGAAAGGGCAGGGATTGGACAAATGAGGGCATTAGAAGTCCACTTAGAAATCTCCATCGAAGGAGTTACTGAGATATTTGCGAAAAACTTTGAAAAAAGAATTGTGAGATTTGAAAGCACTAACTCAATGGAGAATGCTAAATTTGCGGTGTCGAGTAGTATAATTGAAATCTGTTTTTTTGCAAGATTAAGAGACGGTTTTGAATTACACTATTATTTTGGAATGTAGATAGTGTATTTTGGCATCAATAACTAATTTTCCGTTTTTGGTGGAGATTTCTAAGTTTGCTTAGATGATATTTATTTATTTATTTATTTGACACTTTATATACATATACAATAAATATACATATAAGGGCGGGTATATTGCCTTAAGGCAATTTCTTCCTACCTACCCAAACCGTTCGGTTTGAGAAAATTATAAATACATGGACATATTGAATCTTATAATTTTATACAAAAATTAAAAGCAAAGATTAACAAAAATAAATATATGTATAAAAAAAAATAACACTTGATAGATAGATACCTAAATGTTATATCAGGAAGCTATGGAAGTGTTGGTGCATCGCTGAAAGAAGGGCACACAACTCTAGGGGGACTACGTAAAAAAATAAGGTACAAAGTTTTTATCGTCTCAAATGGGTCAGTAATAAATAATTCCTAAAATGAAGAGATGAAAAAATAATGTTTTAGTGAGTGAAAATGGTACGAAATACTCATTTAATATATATGAAGTGAAAATGTCTATTTTTTAAAATAAAAATAAAAATAAAAAAAAAATATAAAAAAACTAATTTTTTTTGTCGTCTAGACCATTTGTAGTTTTGCATAAATACGGCCCTGTTTTAACTTCTTCAAAGCAACGGTGAAGGTAAAATTTCAAGGAAGTAGGTAACAAAGAAAATTGAACCTTTGTTCGGTTGCCTACCCTGACGGTATAATATTATGTGGGGACTTAATGTAACCACACACCAGAAATAATGCAACTTTATTGCATATTTATTAACGTGCTGACTCCAAAACCCATAAAATATTATCATTTGTAATTTGTACCCATTAGAATAGATCCAGTTACATCATAAAAGGCTGATTTAAGCAAATATGGCAAATATTACATCGATCATAATCACCACTTAAATCAGCCGATGACAGGTTAAGCATTACAGATGCCTAGACTTTCATATCATCATTTCAATTTATATATTTAATACGTTTTATGTGCATTACAAAAATATTATTCGAGGTAAACATACCACGAAAAGAAAGAGCGATATAATTGAAATGTGACAAAATGGTGACCAAAAAATACCCAGTAATTTTAAGTAAAAGAAAGCTATTCTCTCTGAACTTTCTTTCAGTACCGTCAAACGTGACAATTTTGCCCAGTTTTAACAAACTTTTACAATATCATAAATTTTTGCATGGGACTACTTCTATACATTTTGTTGAATAGTTATACTAATTATTCTAAGCATTTTTACAAGTACACAACGTTTGCTTTTCTTTTATTTATGCAATTTTAGAAGACAAAACATGCTGGGCAAAATTATCTCCACTTGTTGACAATTTTGCCAACTTGGTAATTAACTGTTATTTTTGGTTTTATCTTTATTATAATTAATAATAAAAATAATGTGACCTCACTGGGGTTTCCCGTGCCGAGGACACTAAAAAATTTTTTTTTTTTTAATTACATTTGAGAATAAACAAAGAAGACTTACTTAAAAAACAAACACAATTAACAAATATTCAGACAGTTTAAGAAACAAGGTATTTATGTACATCTATATTATTTATATTACAAAACACACAATGAAAATAACAAAAACCTAACATAAGCTATACACTTGTGGAGCAGTCAATTCAGTATTGGTATGGGCGAATGAGACAATCCATTTTACTTCTACCTAGCTTCACTATACACTTTTTTATAGCCTTTTTCATTTTCTCATTATTAATTGCTTTAATAGATCCTTATCATACGGTTTATTACTACTTTTTGGTCGAAAAAAACTGTTTATGTGTAAACAATAGCATCATTGAGACATTACCATCATAAAATGAATGCGAAAAACCGGTGGGCAAAATTGTCCACTTGCATTTTCTTCGGATCGACTGATGTATTATTTTTCTGTAATCTATTTTTCAAATAGAATTAGATCGGGTTGTGGTCCTGTGGCTAGTGTCTCGGACTCACGTACCAAAGGTCTGTGGTTCAAATCCCACTCTACCCCAACTCGATTCCCATTTTCTAAAAGTTATTTACAACTCGTTGAAAATGCCCCTCAAAATGAAATATTTGGGTAAATCATAAGAACGCAAATATTTCCTTAATTTTTTAATTACTATAAAAAGAAAATACCATATAATCATTTTCAGAATATTTTATTTTCTCTATCTTAATTTTCACAAAAATATTATAACTGTCTATTTATTATAAGAGCAAAAATTCATTGACATTTTCTTGTATACCCAGGCTATGCCTTTGTGGGATTTTTTGTTTACTATTTTTACTATTAATATGTATTTCATTTCTATGTAATTATCCTTTATTTTTTAATACAAAAAAACAAGAGCCGTTATAACAAAAAAAAAATATTTACAAATAAAAAAAATATATAGGTCAAGTATAGTTTTCTATACATTACTAAATATAAAGTGAAAAAAAAAAAAGTTTAAAAAGCCACTCCGCATCATTCCACACGTAAAAAATAAATAAATTATTACAATAATAATGAAATAATAAAAAAATAAAGGAAAAACTTTTTTTGTTTACTCGGACTTAAAAATCTTTTCTTCGGCGGATAATGTTTTATTAACAATATAATAATTTATTTATCTACTATACTACAAATTTTTGTCAATAGATTTTTCCGAATTACATCAAATCTGTCTAACTAGGTACATCAAGTTTTAAGGCAGACATTTCTTCGTGTGTAGATCAATTATAAAAAAAACATTACTTAATTTAAGTATCGTTTTGAATTATTTATGAATGTGAACAGATTTTCTGATTATTTTCTCCCTAAACCCAGTACCCATCCAGTGTTTTTTTTATTTGTTATGAAAACCAAGCCAAACTTTTTTTTAATATATCGATAAATCTATAATGATCAAGATTATGATTTTTTAAAGTTTTGCAATTTTAAAATTACTCCGCCTGTGACGTCACAAGCTCTCTACGGTGAGTTCATCTGATTGGTGAATTGGCTTCCAGTAAACTGAAAATCTATCACAATATGATCATTGGTTGACTCGGAAGAACGTAGTTCAAAGTATTTCGTTTTTATTAAAATGTTTTTTATTATTTTTTCATACATATTTGAGGAACTTACCGCGTGTAAGTAAACCTAAGCATCTAAGTTTTAGCAAAAATATACGTTACCCTCAAAAAATTAAAATATTTACCCAAGAAAGAGATGCAAGAAGCCAACTAACTATCTACAAATTGAAATGACATATTTTACTCGCTTGTAATGTGTCTACGTCATTAGTTTTGAAGCTTTGTATTTAATTGTTTAGGTATCGATAATTATCTTTTCACCATTTCCCGTTGACTAAAACAACCTTGGTATAATTATTATAAAACCAGATCTGCCCAAATGAATATTAGAATAAATAATTATAGCGATTGGGCAATTCGCGCCAGGGTAACGTCAGATTTCCCGCTCTCGCTAACGCGAGTGTTGCCATGACCGCCCACGTCACGCTAGCCCCATAGCGCTGTGTTGCAATACCCTCCCACAGGTACGCCGAGTAGGCACTCCTAGAATAATATGGGTAGATACTAGAAATACTTGAGAAGGTACCTACCCATATTGCTGGTCTAACCAAAATATCGTAAAGTGCGTTACATGACTAATTAAAAAAAAAAAATAGATTGTATTTGCACGCAACGACAAATAAAATTGACAGCTCCTCATAGTTGACAAAAATGAATGAATTTTTAATATAATAGGTTTATTATAGAAATAAAAGACGAGCGATACTTTAATCCACAAATTTGGAATATCCAGTGACCGGTTTCATAGCTTTCGTGACATCTTCGAGACTGGTATCTTTTTTAAGGAATTTAATGTATTTATACAAAACAAAGGCAAGGATCGGGGATTTTTTAATTATTATTTTTCCATACATATATTATTTACATAGAAATATAATTACAAAAATACACTTTGGAAAAATACATCTTAAAATGAAGCTATAACATAAATTGTAAAAAATGCCCGCAAAGACTACAGCGTCTGAGCGTGGGCCATTCTTTTTTTAACAATTAAAAAGTTTATAGCACATATATATGGTATGACATAACCACGAAAAGAAAAGAAAAGAAAAATAAAGGAAAAAACAAATTAACTTTATATGCTGATATTACGAAAATATGATTTATTTGCAGTATGCATTTTTTTTTTTAAGAATGTGTCTATCCGCTCCTTCCATGCTAATCCAAGACCTCAAACCTACTTTAAACTGTACCAGTGATTTAATGTTTTGTAGTTCCTCGGTTAGAAGATTGAAGGATCTTGGACCAACATGTAAGGAGTGCCTCTGTGCGAACTTAGTTCTGCGTCCTGGAACTGACAGTACACCATCGGATCTATTACAAATACGATTTAAATTATTACTTAACAATTCCCTATTCAAGTAAACATATTTCAGGCACTGATTCAAAGGAAAGTGATAAAATTGGACACATAATAAATATCAATAAATGCACGGCAGCCTTTTATAATAGTGATTCCTTAGCTAATTTGTTAGTTAATAATAAAGACAAAAAATAAAGTTTTCTAACTCAGGAACTTACCTTCTGACTTAAAATAATTGTAAAAATACATGCTACGTTGGCCAAACAGTAGAGCCTTTAAAACACGCATAAAAGAGCAAATATGATCATGGTTAGTAATAAAGATAATTCAAATTTTGGCAATCATTGAATAGAACATAAACATTCATTTGAATGAAAAAACAATGTAAAAATAATTCATATTGCACCTAAACTTTCGATTGATCACCAAAGGCCATAAACTTGACAAACAGGAAGTTATCGAAATTAATAGCTTAAAAAATAAACCCGACGTTAAATTACATAATGAACAGCCAACACACGCGCATTCCCCATTACTACACCCATTGTGATAATTCAACAAATGTTTTTTTTACCCCATGCTTTTAAGAAATTATAATTGACAGAAATCAAACTCACGAAGATGTACAATTAAAAATAATCAATATTCAATACTTAAACTCATTAAAATATCATTATATCATCTCATTAGTTATCCCGTTACACTTTTTTAATGATCCCTAAAATAAAAATAATTTAATTTACTTCCATATAATTTTGAATCCTATATCCTTATCTCTGTTTTGTATAAATACATTGAATTCCTTAATAAATATACCAGTCTCGAAGATGTCGCGAAAGCGATAAAACCGGTCACTGAAAATTCCGAATTTGTGGGTTAAAGTATCACTCGTCTTTTATTTTTATAATAAATTACAATGAACTTCGATCAAGAATTTTCATTTGCAAACTTAAATGTTTAAATATAAAAAAGGTGTTTTGGTCGTAAACTTTCGATTGATAATACTCTCTTGTCAAACTAATGACGACATTTGTTTTACATTTAAGGGGATTACAAGCAAGCTTAGAAAATTCCAATGAAGGAGTTATTGAGATATTTGCAAAAAACTTTAAGAAAAGAATGCTAAGTTTGCAGTGTCAAGTAGTATAATTGAATTTTTTTTTTACAAGATTTAGAGACGGTTTTGAATTACGCTATTATTTAGGAAGCAAGGTTTTTATGGATAGTTTATTTTGGCATCAATAACTAATTTTCAACTTTTGGTGGAGATTTCTATATTTGTTTCTTCTAAGATACCCTAATTTGTTCTATGTAAAAATAATTTATTTATTTGGTATACAAACAATAATGTATTGTCGGTCTCGTGGTGTAATGGTCAGCGCGTTTGCCTACATGCAAGAGGTCTCGGGTTCGATTTCCGACATGGTTGATATGAAATATTTATTTAAAAGGGTGTTTTTACACTGAAAATATTTCATAGTCCCTGGACTGTTATCTAAAGCGTGAGACTGATCATCTTCCCTTGTGTAACAAAAATGATCAAGATACGCTGCGATTGGTGTACCAATGCAGTGCAGGAAAGCGAATGATGATGATAATACAAACAATAAAAAATAATGCATAATATGCATAAATATTGAAACAATAAAAAAAATGCACTACTTTTTTGCATCAATTACATGTAAACACTAATTAAATAAATATTAAAATAAAATGAGCAAAATAAGTTATTAAATTGAAAATAAATTATTGTAAAAATTGTACGAATTGATAATAAAATAAACATGAATAAAATACATATTTAAATAAAATTAACAATACAAATTATTAAAATTACATTATTTTTAAGAAATCATTCATTTTCAAAAGTATTAAAAGCAATCCATAAAATACTAATAAAAACAATGAACAAAATATGCATCAAAACAAAAGCAGCAATGTAACCCATCAAAATTAAATGTAAAAAAAATATATAGATCAATATATAAACGCATTTTGTACATTTTCTTAAATTTAAACAATCCAGTGTCAAAAATGTCGATCTCTACGTTTTCAATGGTGTTGTATAATCTGCAAATTCTTGACACTGGATTGAAGGACACATTATTCTCAAACAAATCCATGTGGAACATTTTTGGGTTCCTTAAGGTATTTATTTATCTATTCATATTTTTTCTCTTATAAACTTTAATTAATAATCAAAATAATGTGACCTCACTAGGGTTACCCGTGTCGAGGACACTTAACAATATACTTTTTTTTAAATATATTTTTACATTTGAGAATAAACAAAGAAGACTAACTGATAAACAGAGATAATTAACAAAATGTTCAGACAGTTTTAAACACTACGTATTTATGTTTATGATTAATTTATGTACATCTATATTATTTGTATTACAATGATATTTATATTACGATGTATGATCAAAAGGCGCCGTGGCGCAGTTGGTTGGGGGGCCTACTGTGAAACTGGCGTCGCGGGTTCGATTCCCGCCAGTTGCAGAAGAAATATCCAAGAAATATTTTTTTCTCAATTGGTCCGGGTGTGGTGGTGTATTTTTCATTACCTCCTTCCATATCCCCTCTATCCCACCTGCTGACAAGTCTCAAAATAGAGGCTTAGCGGGTTATTCCTTTTTAAAAACAAAACATTAGGAACACTAATTTTTATGTTACTTTAACAGCTTGAACTTTGTAATTTACCATTTACAATCTTATATAAATGCAACGCCATGTACTCAAAAGAGGGCAGCAAATGATGAATTTCAGTGGTTTTAAAGTACATACATTAAATTAAACTGTATTTATTTATTTATTCATATTTTACTCTTACAAACTATAAACTATAATAAAAATAATGTGACCTCATAGGGGTTACCCGTGGCAACAACACTTAACAATATACTTTTTTGAAATGTTTTTACATTCGAGAATAAACAAAAAAGACTAACTTAATAAATAGATATAATAAACAAAATATTCAGACTGTTGACTAATGTTGACTGTTGAAAAACTAGGTATATATGTATATCTAAATTATTTATATTACAAAACGCACAATTAAAATAACAAAAACCTAACATAAGCTATACACTTGTGGAGCAGTTGATTCAATATTGGTTTGGGCGAATGAGACAATCTAGATTATTTTATTAATTAATTATGTAACAAATGATCGAAATAGGCTCATTTGGTTTACCAATTCAAGTGCCCTATGTACCATTGGGTGCGGAAGGGGAATGCTGATGATGGTTAGTAAATGTCACCGTCATTATAAAGCAGCGATACAAGGCAGGTAATGTAAAAAGTGCGTTATATGAATGTAATCAGGGTTCGACTGTAGATAGGAATGCACGCTCGGTAGTTGTAATGACGGGTAGGTACTAGTTCAGTTGGCAGTTGGCAGGGCCGCGGGCGGGAGTCAGAGGTAGATGGCGGTTTTGGTGGAGAAAGAATGGAGACTATGGAGTAGTGGGAGGATGATGCGATGGTCGCTTCAGCTAACGGTGGTGTAGTTACGAAATATCGCGGTGTGAGTTAAATGGCCGGCCTGGACTCGTCACAGGGCCAGACTTGGCTGTCTTCCTCAAACGTCATTTATTTATTTTAAAGAAAAAAACAGTCGACAATGATATAGTAACATAAAAAAAATAGAGTTTAAAGACAGACCAGCAAAGTTTCTAAATAAGAATCGTACATATTATTAAATTGTGTTACAGCAAAAGGGGGTGTTTATGTGTATTTGTATGAGAGCAAGTGTATTTATTTATTTGACACTTTATATACATATACAATAAATATACATATAAAGGCGGGCATATTGCCTTAAGGCAATTTCTTCCTACCTCCCCAAACCGTTCAGTTTGAGAAAATTATAAATACATGGACATATTGAATCTTACAATTTTATACAAAAATTAAAAGCAAAGATTACCAAAAAAAAATATACATAAAAAAAATAACACTAGACTATGAAGAGAGGAGAGGGGATGGGAAGGAAAGAAGAAGGAAAAAGGAACAATTTAAATATTTAGATAGTGACATTTTAATTGAATTAAATGTAAATAGAGAAGGGGCGCCTCTAACATAAGTGGGTAGATTAGTCCACAATCGAGCGGCTACTACTGTGAAAGAGGAGGCAAGAAAATTAGAGCGATGACAGGGTATTAAAGGGGTTCTCTAAAGTGTAGATGTGTGTTTATGTGTATTAGTGTAGGAGTAAGTGCTCAGGTGTGTGTAAGTGTGAGCATCATTAGTAAGAGGGATTGTATCGCAGCCAGAAATAAGGAGTCTTAATTTATTTTTAAATAAATTAAGGGGCATGTAAAATATATCTTTAGATGAAAAAAAGCATTTAGTTAGAGCAAGAACGATAGAGGAAAGAGTGTTGTGCATAGTTAGTGCTACAGACTAGCAGATGGAACAAATACTTATTTAAAGGGGACATTGAGATTAATTTTGGAGAGTAGGTAGGTTAAAAGTCTACTTTATTATTTAATATCCATATTTAATCAAAAGGAAAAAAAATGTACGAAGCTTATGTTAACAGCAAATGTAGAAGTTCAGTAGTTTTTTTAATTTATTTACTTATTTATTTTTTGTTTTTTTACAATATACATAAAAGATAAAACAGAGTATTAAAAAAAAATTAGAATAATTACACAGCAATAAAATACATATTAACAGTAAAAATAGTAAACAAAAAATCTCATTAATTAATCCCAAATATTTTTTTTAAATCCCAACCATATAGGCATGATTAACAAATTACATCAGGGATGCAGAATACCTTAAATAAGGAAATATGAAAGTCTAGGCATTTACAGGGCTTATGATCTGTCACTGGCTGGTTTAAGTGGCCACTTTACACACTGTGTAACATTCACCATTTTGCCTATGTTTGAACATCCATATTTCTTTAATTCTTCCATTTGTTGATTTTAGTGAAGTAAAAGAGCTGAAACCTTTATTGTTGTGCAGAGATTCATCTGACTAAATTATTTCACATACAAGGCAACAAAAACAATTTTCCAATTTACAAACATTTGGACAAACTCAAATATTGGCACAAAGGCATGGCCTGTTTGTGGATATACAAGAAATGTTTATGTATTTTTGCTCCTATAATAAATAGACAGGTATATTATTTTAGTTTAATATAAGAAAGAGAAGAGAAAATAGTATGTAAAAGATTATAAGGTACTTTTTTGTTTTATAGTAATTAAAAAAGGAAATAAAAAATATTTAAAAAAACATTAAAATATTCCTTATTATTAACTTTTGTGTGGCTGTGATGTCACACTAGTCGACATAGGACACAAGACTTGATATATCTCTCTTATTTAAAAAAAAAATTAATTAGTATTTTTTGTAATCTTTAAATGGACATTTTCACACCTGATTTGGAAAGTTAAATTTGTATAACTAGGCTATATGTAAATACAAAAAATATTTATCCTTGCTACGCGAAGAATGAATGTCCGCTAATTCAGCAACATATCTATACAGATACCTTATACAAGACAGAGCACGAAGATAGGAAGTTATGACGTGTTATGACACGGAAGGCAGAGACGCTGTTCTGCGGTTTGTGTCGTCTTAAATAGATTTAGTCTTCAGTCGGTTGATGACAATGATGGGGAACACACGCGCGTAACATGAGCGGCGTATTTAAGATTTTTAATTCATTTTGCTATAACAGGGCTAAATTATATGTCAATACCTATAAATTATGGAGAAAGAATTATTAAGCAGTATTCTCCACGTTTTTCTTTTTTTTTTAATGTCTGAGCTTTAGAACATTCAGTCTTTTACTAGTGGTAACACGATGTTACACCGCGTGCAAAGGGATTATTTACCACAATCTTTTAAGAGTTAAAGGACATCAAAATATATCATGAAAAAAAGAGTAAATATCTTAAGTTTGAATCCAGGATAGTGCGTGTTTTTCTAAAGAAGGAAGATTTTGAACGTTTGGGATGAATGAAATCAGTAAAAAAATAATAAAAAATTTTGGGCCTATAAAATATGCATGTCTTTATATTTTGCTATTCGTGTGCATTTGCGTAAGTTTCGCTGGTAATTTGTTATTGTCCCAAAAACAGCAGATAAATAAAAAACTAATCTTTTCGATTCGTCTCTGCATAAACTATCTAACTCTCACATGTTACAAAGGAAGCCTCCCTCGGCCTCCGCCGCCCCCCCCCCCTCCCCCGGCGAGGCGGACTACAGTTAGTTGGGTACCCGTTAACCAAAAAACTAATAAAAGTACCTACTCTCCTCTAGCTCCGCCGGTGGATGGCGAGAGTTGCGCAACTCCCCCCGCGCCAGATTCGGCTCCGAGTTCTCGTGAGAAGCGACGGGCGATATCACAACACGAGTTCAACTAAAACTAAATTTGTCTATCAACTCAATCAACATCGTGTATATTCTGATTCACTCGAGCGCGTCCAGAAGAAATTTCTAATATATATTAATTTTAAACTTCATATTCCAGCTGCTTTATTTAATTATAATCAATTGTTGTCTTGGGCAAATCTTTTAAGACTTTCTGATAGAAGAATCCTAACTGACCTAATATTACTTCATAAAGTGATCAATTCATTCATTGACTGTCCTGATTTGCTGGAGTTGGTGTGTTTCCGTAAATAATTCAATTCGTTGAATCTCACCTGCATAAATAAAGGTTTCAGCTCTTTAACTTCACAAACATCAACAGATGAAAGAATTGAAGGAATATAGATGGTCAAATATAGGCAGAATGGTGAATGTTACACAGTGTGTAAAGTGGCCACTTAAACCAGCCATTGACAGGTCATAAGCCCTGTAGATGCCTGGACTTCTATATTACCTTCTCTTAAATGTTCTTCATCTCTGTTGTAATATGTTAGAATAAACTTAGTTTGGCAGGCAGCTTGCCCATCATCATTTGCGGCGCAGCGCATTTGACAAATTTGGCTCCCATTCTAAAGAATATGGCCTTTTCACCTTTTTTCAAATATGTAACTTTTTTTAAATGAGCACAAAATTACGATAGTAATTGTTATTTTTTTCGTGCGAATCATCCGAATATGGATCAGGATTAGAACTGCGGAGGAACTGTTTTGCACTGCTCAGGATAGGGAACCTTTTTCACAAGTGGTCGTCAACGTCAAGAGGCCCCGAGATGAAACGTGACGAAGAAGAACCTACTTTTGTGGGGAAGCATATTAAATAAGCTGGAAGGAAAATATTTTAAAGATTTTTTAATATTCTTTTGATGATCAATAAAAAAGAGCAATCGATTTGTTGACTGTTAAGGACAAAAAAAGCAGTTGATGTGTTGACTATCTCTTAAGGATCAATAAACAATAGAAATTGATTTGTTGACTATCTCTTAAAATTCAATAAAAAGTAGCCGTTGAATTGTTGACTATCTCTTAAGGATCATAAAAAAGTATCGTTTGATTTGTTGACTTTTAAGGATAAAAAAAAAAGAGCAGTTGATTGGTTGACTACCTCTTATTGATCAATAAAAAGTAACAGTTGATTTGTTGACTATGTTTTAATCATTTTAAAAAAAAGCAGTTGATTTTTTGACGAAGAAGAACCTAATTTTGTTGGGGAAGCATATTAAATAAGCTGGAAGGAAAATATTCCTAATAGCGCCTCATGGTGTGTGCGCGCCTTTTATTTCCCACAGAAGATAAAGCGTACAGATATGCGAGCCATTGCGCAATATTCGGTGTGTAGGTACTGTTTATGTTTACTGGCAATTGGTACCCTGCTCGGCTAAACCACATACTGAGCCTAGTCGCTAGTCAGGTAGGTGGTAGGTGCCAAACTCATTGCCACCACGGGACACCGACAATCGTTACGTGTGTGGACTCCTTTTACAGGCTAGCCGTATTCGTGTGTGGGTACCTAGTACCTAACTGTGGGTAGTCAAATTATATCAGATTATTTATTTCACATGAAATACTCGCAAATGCATTAGAAATATTATAAAATATTAAGATTTGTAACCATAGCCCTTGTAACCTCGTGAATGATTTGGTTTATTTACACCAATCAAGAAAGAAAATGAGAGGCAACTTGTATTATACATTACACCATAGAAAAATAAGTTAAATAGTTTTTTTTTCTCAGAATCATGAAAAAATGGGTTGTTGATTTTCTTTTGGCATCATGAAAGTGGATCGTTTTTTCTCGGGGTCAAGAAAATGAAGCAGTTGGTAATATAATTTTCTGATATTCTTTTCGAATAAAAAGAGCAGTTGATTCGTTGACGGTCTCTGATTTTTTGACTCTTACGGACTAATAAAAAATAGCAGTTGATTTGTTGACTATCCCTTAATGATCAATAAAAAGGAGCAGTTGGTTTGCTGCCTATCTCGTAAGGATCAACAAAAAGAGCAGTTGATTTGTTGACTATCTCTTAATGATTAATAAAAAGGAGCAGATGGTTTATTGCCTATCTCGTAAGGATCAGTAAAATAAAAGCAATTGATTTGTTGAATATCTCTTAAAATTCAAGAAAAAAAAAAACAGTTGGTTTATTGCCTAGCTCGTAAAAATTAATAAAAAAAAGCAGTTGATATGTTGACTATCTCTTGATGATTTATTTTAAAAAGCAGTTAATTTCTTAACTACCCCTTAAGGATCAATAGATTAGAGCAGTCGATTTATTGACTGTTAAGGGGAAAAAAGCAGTTGATGTGTTGACCATCTCTTAATGATCAATAAACAATAGCAGTTGATTTGTTCACTATCTCTTAAAATTCAATAAAAAATAGCCGTTGATTTGTTGACTATCTCTTAAGGATCATAAAAAATAGCGTTTGATTTGTTGACTTTTAAGGATCAATAAAAGAGCAGTTGATTGGTTGACTATCTCTTATTGATCAATAAAAAGTAACCTATCTCTTAAATATCAAGAAAACAGCAATTTTTTTATGTCACAATTTCATTTTGTAATGTCGTTTGTTCATCAAATGTCCATCTCACTCTAACGCAATCTAAATCGTATTTTGCTCTCATACTATACGAATGAATTTATGAAACGAATTAGTGACAGAATAAAGCCACAGGGCGGTTGATTTGTGATTGCTATCAGCGTTGATTTTCTCTTGGGATCGGAGAAAGGGGCTTCTTCTTATAGTGCCATTCCACGCTGCAGGTTTGCTTGACATTTCAATTTTGTCCACAGCCGTTCTGAATAAGGAGTTGGAGCTAGTATTGGGTTGCCATCCGTCCCGATATATCGAGACTGTCACTGTTATTCAGCTCTCTGTCCCGACGTCTCGATGAAACCTGTAATATCCCGATATGAAAAAAGTAATATCATTGATGTTGGCCCAATGAAAAAGACCAATAAAAAATGTCGTCTGCTGCTAGGTATTGTAGAATCAATAGTGCAGTAATATGTTAATTTTAAATCATAGAAAAAATATGGCCCGCGGTACTTCTTCTGCAAGAAACACCAAATAAAATGCAAGAAAAACATTTCAAATATATTTCTGAAAAACCGTTATAAAATTGCTTTTTGGTAACAACATATTAGCATTCCAGAACGTCCCGACGAGACCCTACCGAAATAAGGCAACCCTAAGCTAGTATGGAACCATTTTTTAAAGTTTCGAATAAAATGACAGTCGGTTGATTCATTGGTCTAAAAGACACTTTTCAATCCTCTGTGTCCAGGTAAATGAATAATATAGTTGTGTGTGAGAAATGGCCTCGTGGTGTCGTGGTCAGCGTGTTCGCCTGCCATGCAAGATGTCTCGGATTCGATTACCAACAGGGTTGATATGAAATATTTATTTTTTAAAAAAACGGTGTCTCAACACTAGAATATTTTGTAATCCCTGAACTGGCACTTCAAGAGTAAGACTGATCATCTTTCCTTGTGCTTCTTGCGGTGCCTTGTCAGGTCCCCCCGACGTTGGCGATCACTACAGCGAAAGCATCTCGGTCCTGCGCTACTCTTGTATTCCGCAGCCAGAACAACTGCTTATTGGATGTACTCGCCATAGGGATTCCTGAAAAAAGGTGACCAGAGTGGTTTCCCGTTGCCTTCTCTGGTGGATTTTTCTGTAGGGGCTACCTTCCCTTGGCTGGTTGGTTCTGGTTTAGAGGCGCCAGAAACTTGCCTTTCATCCTCTCGTTATCTGCTGTGATCACACCGTTATGAGTGTGATTCCATTGCCCGGAATTCACGACGTGGACGCTAACGAGTAGGACTAGTCAGTAGTGCTGCCGGTGAAATGCAACTGGGCGTTCGCAGCATTTGATATAATCACACTCTTCAGCAAGATGTGACTCACTGCGACCCTACTGACAGTTTGAACCCCTTTCCTTCACGTAACAAAAATGTTTAAGATACGCTGTGATTGGTGTACCAATGCACTGCCCCATGCACCATTAGGTGCGGAAAGGGAATGGAGAAGAAGAAGTGTGTGAAAAAAATGGAACGCTGGGTTTTCGACTCAATCGCTGATCTTAGGTCAAATCCTGAATAAGAAAATCGAGTGGAGATAAGTCCGCCTCGTCGTGTAGTGGTTAGTGCGTTCGCCTACCATTCTTGAGATCCTGGTTCCGATTCCCGGCAAAGTCGACGTGAAATATTGATTTTCCATGTTGTTTAAACTGCAACATTTAATTGTAACTTGACTGATATCTGAAGTGTAGGACTGATCACCTTACCATCATGTAATTAGTGATCTATTCGCTGCATTTTGTTAACAAATGAAGTGCTTTATGCACCGCTGGATACGAAAACG
The DNA here is from genome assembly GCF_059751315.1 of Micrasema longulum. Lineage (NCBI taxonomy): Eukaryota > Metazoa > Arthropoda > Insecta > Trichoptera > Brachycentridae > Micrasema > Micrasema longulum. The sequence goes on from NW_028278842.1 coordinate 198,562, forward strand.
GGAATGGGAGTCGGAACTTTCTTTTTCTCTAGGATTATAATATTCATGATGACTTTGATTTTTTTTCCAAAACTGTGTGTTATTTTTAGAATTATTTATAATTTTGTTCACAAATATCATGGTACTGTAAAATATTATTTGCCTTTATGTAAGCAGTTGTACTTTATTTAGTGTTTATTTTTATTAAGAACTTGTTTTTGAAGTACAGTTAATTTGTTTGAATTTTCTAGTTTTATATATATTTTTTTTTTTGTAAAAAGAAATATTAGCGTTCTTACAATTTACCCAAATATTTTAATTTTGAGGGCCATATTCCACGTGTTGTAAATAACTCACTATTAGAAAATGAAAATCAAGTTCCGTGAACTGTGTAAGGCTGAAACATGCATTATCAAGAATCAAGAAAGGGTTAGGACATGTAGAGCGAATGGACAGCGAAAGAACGGCTAAAAGGATCTACGATGCGAATGTTGATGGATGTAGAAAACGAGGAAGACCGAGAAAGACATGGCACGATCGAGTCCATCAAATACCTGAAGACGGACATGTCAAGAGTAGGAATAATCGGCGTGCGTGCATGAGAAAATGTATGAATGTAGATGAAGCGAGGTTTGTATGCAAATACAGAGTAATATCTATATAAGATCTATCCTCTCTGCCGGCGTAAAACGGCGTGACGGTTTTTTTTTGTTTGTTTGAAATCGAGTTAGGGTAGAGTGGGGTTCGAACCTCGGACTTCTGATCTGTGAGTCCGCAACACTAACCACGGGACCACAACCCGATTTATATGCTGCTACAGTAATTAATGTGTGGTTTAATAATTGTGTTGTAAATAATTATGCATTTTTAAAAAATCTTCTAATTCTTCCTAAAATTTAAATTCAATTAAAATATGGGTTATTTTGAAAAAAAGGAATAACTTTTTTCTTTAAAGCACTTTCTTTTTTACTAGCCTCAGTTTCTGAAATTCGTACAACATATTCTATATTTCAAAAAGGTCTAGAGATAGGCCTCTATAATTAAATTAATAATGACGTATCTCTTTAGATAACTCAAGGGAAGGGTGGCGTCTGTCTGTGCGGGTGGTCACGTATTTATCTACTAGGTGCTAGGGTATCTACCCCGACTCTTGTATTATCAAATAAGATAAAAAAGCAACCACCAACCCCTGAACCAGGTAGGTTCGAGTACCCAGCAACTATGTACATAACCTAAAACCTACTTGATTCTAATTCGGCTTCAACGTTTTTCTTTTTTAACCCTAAAACAGGTCATCGGTTTTTAAACGCGAAGTATCTTAGAGCCAGTTGTTAAAAAAAGCGTTAAAAACTATATCACAAAGGTGAGTATGCATTGACATATTAGTATAACTATTTTATACATATTTTTTGAACCGGGTTGTGGTCCCGCGGTTGTATTTTGGACTCACGGACCAAAGGTCCCAGGTTCAAATCCCACTCTACCACAACTCGGTTTCCATTTTTCCAGCACAAGCTATTTACGACTTTTAGGAAACGGTCTTAAAATTTTAATATTTGAGTAAATAATAATAACTCTAGTTTTTCTATTTAAAAAAAAATAATAACATAGGCATGCCCTGTAAAATAATAACACTAAACCATAGAATTAAGAATAGTCCAGAAGGAGAGTAGAATCATATTTGAATACATCGGACTGTGTCCAATAATTTTCCACTATGCCCAACTTTCGCCGCGCGCATTCGCGAGGTCGTAGCGTAATGTTGCTTGATGGGGAAAAAAATCATAACACAAATGTAAGGTAAAAAAAAAGCAATATGTTAATTTCTCTAAAATTTGTTTGTGCACGCGGAAATATTAATTGACACAATAGAGTAGATACGTAAAGGGTCATTTAATAAGAGTAATGAACTTTAAACTTAAAATACAAAACAAAATTTATTTTACATAAAACGGATATTTTTATATCATGTTTAATAATATTTGATGTTTTAAAGTTAATATCGGTCAAATTTCCAGAACAGAGTTGAATAATACGAAATCCAATTTTCATTAATTCTCTCATTAGATGAGCAAAGTAGAGTAAAAAAAATTACTACCCTGGCAACACTAACGAAATTTCCATTTTGTTTCTTCGAAAATCTGACAGATGGAAAAATAATTAAATTTTTAACTAATACATTTATTATATACACTTTCATTTGCTTATTACACATGAAATGTGATTGCATTCTGTTGTTTTAAGAATCCTAGCAGTATTTCTACACTTTAAAAGGACACAACACGGCGTAGTTGAATTCAAATCAGGAGTTGCGTACTGAGCGACGTCTACAAAGAAACTAATGGGTCAAAACGTAAACCTACTCATTTATGAGTAGTTTAGTCGCCATCTGTTTGATGTGCGTATGCGGTTTCTGGACTATTCTTAATTCTATGCACTAAACTCATGACCAAACGCTCAGTCATGCCCAACGCATATTTAATCATTCTTCGACTTGTCGTTCAGAATCGAAACATAAATGCCTGCTTATGTCACGAAAGAGTGTAAGAGGGTTGTGTAACTTTTCATAGCTAATTTATTGTTGAAAGCTTAAAACAACTAATATTCAAACATAAATATTTTTTTTTGTAAACGTCAAACTACGCCTAGCGGCGCAATTGCGTAGCTCTTCTTACATACGAGACTGCACTGATAGGAATACGTAAATATGAGTCCAATACAATCTTTTCGTTCCTAAAAATTCAGTGAAAAAAAAAAAAATTATTCGAAATTATAAGGAATTTAAGGAAATAATCTTTTTCTACGTTTTTGTAGACTTGAGATTTTTAACATTGACTCTATTTCTCCGTAAGTGTAGTCTCCCCTCTTGTGGCCAATCATCCATGCTACTTTTCTTAGCAAACGATGTTGCACCGATTCGATATGATTTATCCGGCCTACATAGAAGGGAGACCAGATCACGGATGCATATTCTAAAAGAGGACGAACAAGTGAGCAATATAGTGTTTTGACCGTGAACATATTAGTAAAGTCACTAGATAAGCCCTTAAAATACCTAGACTTCCAAACTCCCTTCTCAAACATGCTTTTCGTCTCTGTTGCAATTGATTTCAATTTAGTTTGTGTAGAGTATCAGACCTACATTTCTAGATACGAAATTTCATAGTTCTTCAACCTGTTTCACTTCTACTAGATACATTTTACGCGCTTCAATGGACACGAAAATTGGGTCTTTATTAAAACATTATCATTATAAATTTGTAGCGGGATTTTAATAAAACATTAAAATATCAAATTGGTTTCTTACAGAGATCTCAACTCCGTTATAAAAAACTGTTATAATAGTGAATACACCATAATCGACACTTCTTTGGTAACTTCGTAATGCGAGTATGCTCTTTTAGTAACTCTATCATCATCATGAAGTAATAAGAGAACCGACGCAGTGACAAACTCCGGTGACAACTGTGGTAGGACATGTGCTGCGGATGCCTCCAGGGGTGCTATTCTGAACCACTCTCGCGGCACGAGAAAACAGTTTTTCTCGTGTATTTACATACCAGCCCGGAGAGTTATAAGTTGTCTACTTTACAAGGCATCAGGGCCCCTATGACAATGGGAAGTGAAGAGAGTTATCTGCGATTGTCTATAAAGAAAAACCGATATTTGTGTACGAAAATGAGTATATTTGCATGAACATTTGAAGTGTCTTCGTTGGTAACCTATAATTGAACATATTTAGAAGAAAAAATTGTATGCATATTCTGTTTTTCATACAGAAAACATAATTTTACTTTGTAGATAAAACTGTTAACTTTCCATTCTAATCGGGGCCCAGGTTCTCGAGGTCCTGGACGTTCACTGCTGACTGTTCGTTAGAACTATGGGATGCGAATATGACTTGTGAGGATGCACAGCTGGCAACCGACAGAGATGGTCAGTGGATCTTAGTGGACACCATATGCTTTAACTAGGGAGTGGACATGGAATGATGATGATCATCATCTATGAGTTCCCTATCCGTATCCGTAGTTTTTTAAAAAAACATGCACTATCCTGGATTCAAATTAAAAATATGAACACTTTTTTTCTATGATTTATTTTGTTGCCCTTTAATAATAAGGAATATTATTGTGTTTTTTTTAAATATTAAAAAAAATAAAATATTTGCGTTCTTATGATTTACTCAAATATTTAATTTTTAGAGCCATTTTCGACGAGTTGTAAATAACTCACTATTAGAAAATGGAAATAAAGTTGGAGTAGAGTGGGATTCGAACCACGGACCATTGGTCCGTGAGTCCGAGACCCTAGCCACAGGGCTACAACCCGATTTTACTTATTAATTACTATAAAAAAATACCATATTATCTTTTACAGAATATTTTATTTTTTCTTTCTTATGTTACACAAAAATATTATAAATAGTAAACAAAAAATTCCACAATGGCATGGCCTGTTCGTGGGTATCCAGAAAATGTGATGATTTTTTGCTCCCATAATAAAAAATGGACAGTTAGAATTTTTGTGTATCATAAGAAAGAAAATGTAAAATATTATGTAAAAGATTATATGGCATTTTTTTATAGTAATTAAAAAAGGAAATAAAAATTATTTTTTTAAAAATCACAAAATATACATTTTTATTAAAGGGCAACAAAATAAATCATCGAAAAAAGAGTTCATATCTTTAGTTTGAATCCAGGATAGTGCATGTTTTTTAAAAGAAGGAAAATTTTGAAAGTTTGGAATCAATGAAATATTATCAGTAAAAAAAGAATTAAAAATTTTTGGGCTAATAAAATATGTATGTCTCTGTGCAAGCCTCGTTTTACAATGTGGTATTTCTAACACACGATTCCTTCTTTGACTTGATCTATTTGAATTGCTGGTAAATAAATTTTGGTTCTTAAATATATATTTTAAACATAATAATATCATATAAGTTAGTATATAAATATAAATCTCCACCAACAAGCTACATAAAGTGACTTGGTGGGATTTTAGTTTTAGTAAAAATATGACAGTTGAAATGTTAAAACTGTAAAAATGTATAATTATAATAATAAAAAAATTAAAAAAAATTAAAGAAAAACAATATTGTGGAAAAATGTTTTCATCCGTAATTTTAAAAATAAAATTGTTAAAAAATGTGCCTTCACGAAAACGCGCCATGATTGATCGTGACACTCGTGACGTCAAGATTCATGTTCATATACAATATTTGTATTTTTTTTCTTATTATTCGTACGGGCCGATAAAGTCGCGTGGTTTTTACGAAGGATTTTGGCGTTGTGATATTCGTTGAGCATCTGGGTACTATACAGTATTTATAACCTTATCTTCCAGACATAATAAACACAAATAGTTGTAATACATGCAAATAAACGCGGATGAATATACGACGGTCTCTTCATACAAAGTACGTACTGGAATGACAAAATGACAAAATTTAATGGGAAAAGTGGCGTATAAGGGGCGCGGCCAATTCAATGAAGCGGGAAATCAAAATTAAAAACTCAAAGATGTTTTTTGAGCTACTAATCTTCTATACATAGAATTAAGAATAGTCCAGAAACCGCATACGTACATCAAACAGAAGGCGACTCAACTACTCATAAATGAGTAGGATTTCGTTTTTTTTTTTTTAATTCTTGTTAATTTTTTTTTTGTTTTTTTACAATAAACATAAATGATAAAACAGAGTTCAAAAAAAATAAAGCATAATTACATAGCAATGAAATACATATTTATAGTAAAAATAGTAAACAAAAAAATCCCACAAAGCATGGCCTGTTCGTGGGTATACAAGAAAATGTTAATGAATTTTTGCTCCTATAATAAATAATGGACAGTTTGTTTCACCCATTAGTTTCTTTGTAGACGTCGCTCAGTATGCAACTCTTGATTTGAATTCAACTATGCCGTGTTGTATCCTTTTAAAATGTAGAAATACTCCTAGGATCTTAAAGAAACAGGATGCAATCGCATTTCATGTGTAATTAGAAAATAAATGTGTATCTAACAAATGTATTACTTAAAAATTGAATTATTTTTCCATCTATCAGATTGTCGAAGAAACAAAATGAAAAAAACATATCTACATCTATATCTATAACTGTATCTAAGTCTATATCTATATCATATCTTTATCCATATCTATATTTATATATATATATATATATATGTATATATACCCGTACATGCACACATACATATCTATACATACATATATACACATATATACACAAACATACATATGAACATACATATGCATACATATAAATATCCATGAGAATATTACATAATTATAAATTCTGTTTTATATATATCTATATTTACAAATATTCCATTTTATTAATATTTAAACTCCTGATCGAATAGCCAGTGTATTATTTCGCCCTTGTCCCTATTGGTAGTGCCATTTCTAAGATTGTTTGGTAATAAATTGAACATAACTGGAACCACATATTTTAGAGTTCTTTCCCCATATTTGTTGCTTGTCTTTGGAATCACTAAACCTTCATTTTGTGTGATTGTAATAAAAGACGTATTTATAGTTGCATTAAAGGATTCTCGAGTTTATATGTACCTTCTCTGATTAATTAATTAATTTTTTAAACTAGTTATCTCATTTGTATACTGTGCGTTCGAAGAAGGCTCAAATAATAAGCGAAGATAAAACTAAATGCTTTTAAGAGTTTTTGGATGGTCCTATTTCCCATAATAAACCATTTATCACAAAAACAAAATAATAGAGACACGCCAATGCTAAACGTATACTTAAAACGTCTTTAAAATATTTTTTACTATCATCAGGCACTTAAAATTATATGTTATATAAAGTTAGAAAAGTTACTTAAATAATTTTGAGAGAAAAAATAAAATTCGGTGTTATTTGTAATTTTTTACAAACTTTAGTTCGTTTGACAAATGATCCAATGCAGGGGTTTTAAAAGTATTTTACCCTTAATAATACGAGAATTTTGAGCCCTTTTTAAAAATGTAATAACCTGTTAGCAGGTTGGGAAGGCTAAGGAAGGGGCAGGCTAAGGAAGGAAATTATGAAAAATCCACAGCACCACATCAATTGAGAAAAAAATATTTCTTGAATTTTTTACGTGCACTTGGAGTGCAATTATGAAACTTCTCTATTCCCTACAGAGTGATTAATTTGAAGAGTTTTATTTTTTTTAAATGACAACACTTTGCTTTATGTAACGGCCACACTGATGATTGAAAAACGGAAATAAAATTAATACGGTTTGGTCAAATCAACTTAATTAAGTGTTTTGAGTTATTCTTAAGGTCGCAAAAATGTTCTAAATGAAAATTATTATGTTTGATTTCATCTGTTTATATTTTTTGACGTTTAATCATCAGTGTGACCATTATGTGAAGCATACCCTCGTCATTTTAAAATAATAAAATTCCTCAAATTAATCACTCTCTAGAGAAGAAAAGATCCAGAATATCACCCCTGGTGGGAATCGAACCTGCGACGCCAGTTTCACAACTAGCCGTCTAACCAACTGCGCCTTTTGAATTTGATAACCGAAATCGCTGTTTCGACCCGCCCTCCGAGATATCCATATTAGCTTTTTTATTTGGATACATTTTTTTACATTATGTTTTTTTCAATCCCACGAAAAATCCTTCTTTGACTGACAGGTAAAAAAAGAAAAATTCTAAGTCACATACAGAATGTTCCAGCCCTTGTAAGTCCGTTCTCGAGACTTTCAAATGCAAAGGGCGAGGACATTGACTCCTTAGCACCCCCCTTACCCCTATGGTCTCCAGTTCTCCTGGTCGCTAGATCCCTTGTCTGCCCAACAGGGCTGCAATCGACTCGTTATTTACTAAACTGCTCTTTTGTCAACCTTAATTGGGTTAAATTAATCATGTCAAATATATCGAGAAATCATCCCTAATAATATAAAGTATATTTATTTATTCATATTTTTTGCTCACAAAATATAATTAATAATAAAAATAATGTGACCTTATGGGGTTTCCCGTGCCGAGGACACTTAACAATATACATTTTTAAATTACATTTGAGAATACACAAAGAAGACTTACTTAAAAAAAACGAATATAATTAACAAATATTCAGACAGTTTTAAAAACAAGGTATTTATGTACATCTATATTATTTTTATAGCAAAACACACAATGAAAATACCAAAAACCTAACATAAACATATGGTAGAACGATTCCATTTTTCGGTTTCTGGACCAATAGTGGATTCAGTTTTGTGTAAGATATATTATAGAACCAGAACCCTGGAAGTATGAGTATATTTCCATCATCATCAGCATCCTCCTTTCCACACCTAGTGGTGCATAAAGCACCGTACCTTTAAAACGCAATATTTCACTAAAAGCGTGCTTTTACACCAGAATATTTCAAAGTCCCTGGACTTACTAGTTTTATTTGACTTTTATTCATGATTTTTACCAGTGACCGGGTTTCGTCGTGGCCGACATGACCAGTGTGACGATGTCGGTAACGACAAAACCCGGTCACTGGTAAAAAATATAAATAAATGTTTAATAAAACTATATACGTATTTTTATTTTCATAACTGAGGGTACTACTTGCAAACCCGGCAAAATCCATCTTTCTTTATTCTGAGCAAATCACAAAATAATGATACAATACGTAACTTCATATTTAAAAAAAAAATATTTTTTTAATAAAATCAGTAAATATTTTATACGTTAGCAGTGATGACATAAGCATGATTACGTCAAGAAACAGTAGTGAAATAAAAAAAAAATATATACATTACCAACTTTGCAATATTCAAGTCGAGGTTGCCATGTTTGCAATAAAGCCGAAAATTTAAAAATCAAATCTTGCAAATTAAGCCGTATTTTTAACTGGCCATGTTGAAATTGTTATAAAAAGTTGTATTCTGAATATCTCACTTTTTTAAATTGTGGATTTTGCCGGGTTCGCAAGTAGTACCTTCTGTTTTATGTAATGTTTAAAAAAATCAATAAATAAAAACAAAAAAAAAACGAAAAATTTCTAACATTGCCAGCCCTGTTTTAATTTTCCATTAGCATGGTTCATACGAGCAAGGATCAGGGTACAATGATCCCTAAGTCATTTTTTATAGAAGGACGAATGTAGCGACTAGCAACACAATGCGTTACTTGAATTCACCCTCTCGGGTATTTTTACACCACGGCCGAGAGCAAATACCGCGGTAGGTCCCTTCAAAACTGGTTTTAGTGTATTCTCGGGTCTCGGGGTAACATCCCCCCAAAGCGAAAGGGTTCGAGTACATTAATGTATCTTATCTTAAAATCGATACCTTACAATCTAGAAGAATCATCAATGATACTGCTTTCCTTTACACAATATGTAATAATAACTTAGATTGCCCTCAACTGCTTGAAAATAATAAAATTCGTATTTCTCAACGTACAACTCGGCTGCAACAATTATTTCATGTTGGTATTTCAAGCACAAATAACAATAAGAATGCATATTTGCCCTGTATTTTCAATAATAATAAAACGTTTTTTGATGAAATAGATATATATTTCCTCACTTTAAACAAATTGAAAGAAAATGCTAGAACCCTAATTAAAAAAAGTAATTATAATTTAATCTTACTGTACCTACCTTATATTTTGTTTTTTTGTGCACTTTAATATTGTTATTATTTTATCTTGTTTAAAAGAAGAAAGAAGGGAGGACTGTTAGCTCCGTATTACTCCGTATGGATCTGCCGGCGAAAGGATTTTTAAGTTCGATTAAACAAAAAACTTTTTTTTTTTACTATTTCATTATTACTGTAATATTTTATTTATTTTTTACGTGTGGAATGATACGGAGTGGGTATTTCAATATACGCTTTTTTTCTTCTTTTTTTGACAGTGTAATGTATAGAAAACTGTAATTGGCCTATAATTTTGGTTTATTTGTAAATATATTTTTTTGTTGTAATGGATGTTGTTTTCTTTTAATAAATAAATTCATCATTTTTTGAATACCGCAGATTACAATAAAAATATCCCCATCGAGAGCAAAGCATTTATACCAACGATCAATTAAAATATCAATTCCTAGCTTATTACTACTACGAGACATTTAATAGTCTAGTAAATATGTATTCGATTGTGTAAATTGCATCTGTCTTAAATTAAATTTTATTAAAATTAATTTTACATAAATTCTTAACTGATTTAATGACATATAATGAAAACCTAATTTTGGTCTATATACAATTTTTAATTTTTCTTTTGTGACTGTTAGTGTTCACACGTAATTGGTGAAAGATGTTTAGTGTTATTATTTTTAGTTTTATAAATTGTATTTATATTGTGATATCTTTTACTGTTTGTGAACTGAGAATAAATAAATAACTAAATGTACAGCAATATTTTGAGATTGTCCAAATTTTTGTAAACAAGGACTGGATTCAACTCCCTGGGGAGCTGTTTATATTACCATATTACAACAGAGATGAAGAACATTTAAGAGAAGGTAATATAGAAGTCAAGGCATCTACAGGGCTTATGACCTGTCAATGGCTGGTTTAAGTGGCCCTTTTACACACTGTGTAACATTCACCATTCTGCCTATATTTGAACATCTATATTCCTTCAATTCTTTCATCTGTTGATGTTTGTGAAGTTAAAGAGCTGAAACCTTTATTTATGCGGGTGAGATTCATATAATTGAACATCGAATACATAGAATACAATATTTGATATATCTCTCTTATTTAAAAAAAATAATGAAGTAGTAATTTACCATAACAGGCCTAAACTGTATTATTATCAACAATATTTTGAGTTTGTCCAAATTTTTGTAGACAAGGACTGGATTCAACTCCCTGGGGAGCTGTTTATATTAACATATTACAACAGAGATGAAGAACATTTAAGAGAAGGTAATATAGAAGTCTAGGCATCTACAGGGCTTATGACCTGTCAATGGCTGGTTTAAGTGGCCAATTTCTTAAATGTTCTTCATCTCTGTTGTAGTATGTTAATATAAACAGCTCCCCAGGGAGTTGAATCCAGTCCTTGTCTACAAAAATTTGGACAAACTCAAAATATTGTTGATAAATTACCTGGTCCATGAAGAAGTATAGAAATTGAAAAAATAACATTTTCAGGCGTTGCCTAGTATGCAGGTGAAATAATTCAATCAGATGAATCTCACCCGCATAAATAAAGGTTTCAGCTCTTTAACTTCACAAACATCAACAGACAAAAGAATTGAAGGAATATAGATGTTCAAATATAGGCAGAATGGTGAATGTTACACAGTGTGTAAAGTGGCCACTTAAACCAGCCATTGACAGGTCATAAGCCCTGTAGACGCCTAGACTTCTATATTACCTTCTCTAAAATGTTCTTCATCTCTGTTGTAATATGTTGATAACTAAATGTATTTTTTTTTAATTCAATTTTTGCCTCGTTTTCGATTATTAACTCATAAAAGACTGTGCGTAAAAATCCCTCTGAAGACGGCGCTATAACATCATGTTAGCAACTAACTAATCCGACAGATGTTCACACTGTAATTAAAAGGAGTCATGCGCCGTTGTTCTTAGACTTTGCAACAATGGTTATTTTATTTTATTGAAGTAAACGGCACTTGGTGCCCTTTACATATTAGTTGAATATACAATAAAATACATACATGTCAGTGGAATTATAAGTAAAATATAATGTATATATCACAACTTGATAGAATACAGAATAGATTCCTTAAACTTCTGGATCGTAAATCTCTTACATATTTTGACTCGTATGACGACTCTTCTTCTTTTCATAGTTTAACTTCCCTTGCTAAACGTAGAAGCATTTCTGATCTGTCTTTCCTCTTCAAAATTTTATCGATAGTCCAGAGATATTCTCTTAGAGCGTATTTCAATCAATTGTCCCGTAAAGTCAACACGACAAGTTCATTATTTTATAATTCATTGCCCAAAAAAAATTATGTTCAAAACTCGTTTATTTATCGTAGCTGCTCCAAATTTAAATTACTTTGTCCCCATTAAGATATTTTTAATACAACATTTTGTGACTTCAAAAAAAAAATAGACTTTTTGTAACGCTGTAAAATGAAACATTTGTCAGTGTGTAATAAGTTTATGTTCCTTTAAATATGTTTATTTTATTATGATATCAAAATTTTGAATTGGTCAACTATGTTATGAAAATCCCTCTCCTCCACTCCTCCTCTCTATTTCCTCATCCCTTAACCTTCTTACGAGTTTTTTTTTCTCATGTCTTTTGTAAAATACTATTTTTCTCTTTACTGTGTAACATGTTCTCTCATTATATTTGTGAAAACCTTAACTGGATGTATGTACTATTTTTTTATAATTTGTATTCTTATTTAACAACTGTTGTACTTCCTTAATAAAAAAAAAAAATTAAAATATTAAAAAACAAAACAAATTATTACTCAACAGTTATTTACAAATTAAGAAGTCAAAGAAAATATACCCAGTTAAAAAAATATATTACCAGTTATAAAAATATTTAAAAAAGAAAATATATGGCCATAGAAATATTTTGAACCTGTTAAAAAAAACAAGAAAGCAACACATTTTGATAAAAAAATTAAAATATTTTTTAATAACACCAAAAGATATATTTTTTAAATATGTTTTGTTATTTAAAACTACTACTTAGGTAACTTGTATAAATATACATATAAATACATACTGATATAAAAAAATTGACAAAGAAAAATATTTTGTACTTTTAAATAAAATCAAGAAAAGAAAAGAAAAAAAAAACAGAAGACAAAATGATTTTAAAAAAAACAAAAAATTGGACGCATCAAAGTCATAATCATTTCATGTCCGCTCCAACTAGGGAGCATGTGGTGTCCACAACGAGCCTTAATGCATCTCTATCGGCTGCCAGCTCGTGTGCGTCCTCCCAAGTCAGGTTCGCGTCCCGTAGTTCTGACAAAATGCCGACGATCAGTCAGCGACGGACGTTCAGGACATCGAGTACGTGATGCCTTTAAAGTAGGCAAGCGTGGTTAAGGCACTCAGGAAGCATCTGCAATATATGGCCCGACCAACCGCATCGCCTCCGCTTGATGACTGTAGTCATCATCAGAGTTTGCTGCGTCAATTCTCTTATTTTCAATTATGGAAAGATTGGGAAATGCAATAGATGTAAAATATGGTGTTCATGTATAAAAAATCATATGTTTACACATAAATTACTGTTCGTCTATTCTTTTTTATGTAATGAATGAGAAATTAAAAAAATACAAATTCTTCAAAATAAGGCGATGAGGATTATACTCAAAAGAAATATCTATTATAATGTAGAAAGAATGCACAAAGAAATTGGCTTGCTCACACAGTAAAGCAGCAAATTAAATTTAATGTAGAAATTTTTAAACATAAAATAATTAAGGGGAAGAATAAAATAAAATCAATAATAATATTTAACCAACAATGGCATACATATGAAACAAGGGATAAAAAAAGATAAGATTAAAATAAGATAAGTATTTTTTTTGTTTTGTACACCATTTTGTGAAAAGGACCTATATTATATTGCTATGGTATTTGCTACAATCAACATAGTGTAAAGTTTCCGCAAACCATGTTTTGTAAAATTTTCATTGAAAACAAACGTTAAAATGGCATTTTCCAATAAAAAAATATAAAAGGGTCATCTATTTATTTATTCACATTTTTTGCTTACAAACTATAATTAATAATAAAAATATTGCGACTCACTAGGGTTTCCCGTGCTGAGGATACTTAACAATATACTTTTTTTAAATTACATTTGAGAATAAACAAAGAAGACTTACTTAAAAAAAACTAAGATAGTTAACAAATATTCAGACAGTTTTAAAAACAAGGTATTTATGTACATTTATATTATTTATATTACAAAACACACAATGAAAATAACAAAAACCTAACGTAAGCTATACACTTGTGGAGCGGTTGATTCAATATTGGTATGGGCGAATGAGACAATCCATTTTACTTCTACCTAGCTCCACTATCCATTTTTTATAGCCTTTTTAAACATTTTCTCGTTGCTAATTGTTTTAATAGATAGTGGAAGTAGGTTATAGATTTTAATTGAATATATATATTTAGTTTCATTTTTTCGTTTAGAATCACCTTAATCGACGGTATTTTAAGTTTGCCAAAATGTTCGTAGACCAAAACTGAATTTCACCCGTATTTCATTGTATTTGATAACATTTTCAATAACAATCGTATTTTAATCCTTATCATGATGTGAAGGCATTGTATTGGATGTCCGTTGGTTTTTGTATCTACATTCTATATGATGTGAACTGTGTGACTGTGGGAGCATTGTCCCCTTGCCTTACTCTTTAGGGGTCGTCGTACTCGTTCCATCCCTTTGCATTACGTTGATACATTCTTATAAGTAATTCAAACACAAAATGGTTGAGACGTTGCTTTAAAATCTATCAAAAGAATACTGGGATTTTTGTTATTTATTCGGGATTTAAAAAGCCTAGTATTTCAAAGAAAAATGTTTTTTTTTTCAATTTAAATATTTAACTCGTTTATGTACATTTTATTTTTTTTAAATATATATTTGGACCCCTGTATTTAGTAGCCTTTCGTGTCATGTACAAGGCTAAGGTACTCGGAAAAAATCGTTTTTGTTTGTCTTGGAAATGGAATGTTCGATCACTGATTTTGGTTTATTACCTTTATGAGTCCAATCACCATTGTTGCAAAGTTCAAGAACAATGGCGCGTGATAACTACTTTTAACTACAGTGTGGACATCTGTTAAGGATATTCCGTCTTTCCTGCATTCTGCTTCAAGATTATGGCGTTGCAAACTGAAAAATGGGCACTGAAATAACAAATGTTCGATACTCTGTGAAGAAATATCATCGCATGGACAATAGTCATCATTCCTTAATTTAAACCTATATAGATAACTTCTCATAGCTCCGTGTCCGGTAAAAATTCGGGTCGTTTCGAAAGTACTTTGGTGATGATGACGGAAGTTTGCGTCAAATTTGGAAGTCAAATGTCAAGAAAAGCAGTCGCCGTAGTAATTTTTATTAAATTTTCACTATTTTGTATTAGATACTCTTTACTCATTTGAAAATGCAATACATTGTATTATTTTTAATAGTAAACGCCGATTTTTCGCCAATGAACTGTATTTATCTACGAGGAAAACAAAAAACAAACAGACACGAGCGTTGACTTAGAGATTACACAGGCGTTGACTTATGACTGCGATAACTTAATCATGTTCATTATTGTTCATTGTGATCGCGCAAATGCTTAGCAAGTTTTTAAGCACGTCGATAGTTATTTGTGATTGAGCTACAGGAATATACATTTTTTTGCACCACAAAAGGTCAGAAGGCTCAATTACAGTGGTGAATTACAGCACGGAACACCCAAGCTTGAGATATATAACATTTAATTTTTGTGTTTCAACCGAGAATCGAACCCGGAACCTCCCGTGCGTGGGTATTAACATTTTATACAGTTTATTATAGCTTAAAAGGAAATGCAGTGCCAGGCAATTATTTTTTAAAAAATTATTTTATTTATTCATACAAATACGAGAACATATATGTTTCAAAAAATAAAAATAACGTATCCCAAACTCTATGAGGCCATGAGCCCTGTGTTCAGTTGGGATACAATATAATGGAAAGTGGAATTATGTACATTATTTAATAATAGCAAAAATTAAAACTAAAAAATATTACATAAACATTTATTTCAAAAAACATCTGGACAACACGCTTAATAGTATATAAAACCATGCAATATCTCGCAGCTGTCTTAAGCAATGGTCTCTTTTGATTAATAGGCAATTAAACATTGTTTTTATTTAACTCCCTCGCAAATCTGATTACGTAAGAGTGATTATGCCTAACCAAAATCGATAAAATCGAGGATCCGTAGTCCCGTTTTCCAAAACTTAACGGATTTATTTTTTTAGTTTTCCAAAAGTTATTTGCATACCGTACGTCGAAGACAGCAGATAAAACTGGGCGCTTTTAACGATTTTTGGGTGGTTCTAATTACCATAATAAGCTGTTTATAAAAATTAAAAAAAACGTTAGCTACAAGGCAATGGAAAATATCTATATTATTTTATTTATTCATATTTTTTTGCTTACAAACTATAATTAATAATAAAAATAATGTGACCTCACTGGGGTTTCCTGTGCCGAGGACACTTAACAATATTTTTTTAAAAATTACATTTGAGAATAAACAAAGAAGACTAACTTGAAAAAACGAATTTAATTAACGAATATTTAGACAATTTTAAAAACAAGGTATTTATGTACATCTATATTATTTATATTACAAAACACACAATGAAAATAACAAAAACCTAACATAAGCAGCACTTGTGGAGCAGTTGATTCTATATTGGTTTGGGCGAATGAGAGAATCCATTTTACTTCTACCTAGCTCCACTATCCATTTTTTTATAGCCTTTTTAAACACTTTCTCGTTGCTAATTGTTTTAATAGATAGTGGAAGTAGGTTATTGATTTTAATTGAATAATACTCAAAATCCCTTTGTCCGAAAGTGGTTTTATGTATTTGTTTAAGTTGTCTATGTGTTGAGGATCTATTGATTATATTATTTGTACGTGATGTATTGTGGAGGTTATGTCTTTCATTAGAGTAAGAGTAGTTTTTGAATCTATAAGTGAGTATTGTTTTAGCGTATAATTGTTTTGTGTCATAAGTTGTGATTTATGGAATATTTCTTCAGTAGATGTCTGTGTCGGGACGACTCTGAGTAGTATTTTAATTATGGATTTTTGTGCAACAAATACATTATGTAAGAGAAACATTGCTCTGGTTCCATAATCCAGGGAGAAATATGGCATATGTTTGTGTGAAGAAAAGTGAAATCGCGTTTTCTCTTAACAGACGATTAAATATATTTACTGTAAGTGTATAGACAAATACGCACTACACAAGTACTTAAGTACCCTCTTTAAGTGAAGAAACTCGTGTGCGCTTTATTAACCCTCCATTTATGAGATTATTTTTATTACAGTGGCAACTCTAAACTCCGAGAACTTCCAGCCTTCTTGGCGTATTTTAAATCTAGAACGTCCCGGCGCCACTTTGCTTGAAATATTGTAAGGGTGTATGTATGAAAATACGACATTAATAAAAAAAAACTTTTTTTCATGTATATTTCATGTACATCGAAAGGTGATAAAATCTTTTAGTGGTTAAGACGCTTGAATTGCGCACGGAAGGTTCCGGGTTCAATTACAGGTGAGAACACAAAAATTAAAATGAGATTTTTCTGTAATTGACCTCTGTAATTGGGCTTCCTGGCCTGTTGTGGTGCAAAAAAAATAATGAAGAATAATTTTCTTTTTTTACAATTTAGTTTATGGTTCCTAGTCTGAAAATTTCGAAAATGATATTTATTTATTTGACACTTTAAATACATATAAAATATATATTCATATAAGGGCGGGCATATTGCCTTAAGGCAATTTCTCCCTACCTACCCAAAGCGTTCAGTTTGAGAAAATTATAAATACATAGACATATTGAATCTTACAATCTTATCTTCATATTCCATTATTAATAAAATTATAAGCTCAGATGAGTGAATTTTTGCCGTAAATATAATTTTAAAGTGTCTTTAAATTTAATTATGTTGCTATTCAGTAGAATCCATACGCATTTTGTTGAAAAATATAATTATTATTTTTATTTATTTAATGCACAAAATGCACAATTTTATCATAGAGCACAATTATATTTTTTTTATGTCCCGACTTGTTAGAAACTTCCGTGTTAAGTCGGGACTCTTCTATATATAAATCAAAATCACTTTTTAATATGTTAAACAATATACAAAATAATCGAAACAATATACAAAATAATAATAGAAATAAATAAATAATTAAAGTTTACACATGTCGAAAATGGAAAGGAGAAAAGTTATATTATAATTCGTTATTAATAATTTCAACAATTTCAACGATTTCAAATAATTTGCTATATAATGTAACGTGAGTTACAAATGATTTTATATTTTTCTTTTTTTTTGTATAGATAGCGATATTCGCTTATCGTTATTGGAATAAAAAAGAATTCCTTAAAGTTCGTGTTATTTTTACTTACATATTTAATTTGAATTAGTATTATATACACGTGCATAGAACTTCATGTCACACAATGTAACGCGTGTTACAAAAGCGAAATAATAATAAAAACCTCAATTATTATTGCTTTTTTTTTTTAATGTTTTCTTGATCGATGTTCAATGTACAGTATATTCAAAATATATATTTTTAGATTTTATAGATAAAAAAACATAATAAAGACTCAATAATGGAGTTAAATGTAATGTGACTTTTTTTAAATTGATATAATTACAAAATTGAATTTTTTTTTTTTACTGCATATAATCTACGTTTTATATATTTTTAAAAGTTAAAGCTTTTACTTTCCAAAAAAGAGACTACCTCTTGTGCTTAGAGAGTAAATTACACTATTTAATTTATTAAGTAATTTGAAGTAATATAATGTCAAAATATTTTATTTGTTTATTCTACAAAATAAAAAAAATAACAGAAAATAATTCAACTGTAATACAAATCAAAATAGAAAGCTGTTTTTACCCGGGTTAAAAATAATACGTTTAATTTACTTTGAATTTATTTACTGAAGAATGAATATCCGCTAATCAAGCAACACATATGTATAAGAGAGAGCTCAAAGATAGAACTTATAATAAGAAAGACAGAGACGCTGTTCTGTGGCGAGTGTTGTGTAAAATAGATTTAGTCGGTTGATGGCAGTGATGAGGGACGCACGCGCGTAATATGAGCAGCGTATTTTTTATTTTAAATATATTTGTCTATGACAGGGTTAAATTATGTTTTTATTTGCATAAATTATGGAAATGGCATTATAAAAAATATGTCTCCATGTTTTTTTTTTCAAATGTCTAAACTTTAAAATATTCCGCCTTTTACTAGTGGTAACATAATGTTACATCACTGGGCGGAAAGGGATTATTTACCACAGTCTTCTAAGAGTTGAATAAAAACAAGTAAAACAAAAACTAATAGTCTCATTCAGATGCTTCAATACGCCTAAATAGTAGTCCTTATTGAACGTCTGGTCTGTCGGGAGGATCTCCGAGTATACAACACCTGATAATCGAAGAAAACAGTCAACATCCTTGATTTTTTAACTACTTTGGAATGTTTTTTTGGGTTTGACAATTCAACTTAATTGACAAGCGCCACTCCAAAGATTGTCGACTTGTTTCATTGTCATGTTCATACACCAATGTTGTATTGCCCGTAACGATACGCTAAATGGCGGTATCGTTCATAGTTAGCTTTTTTCAGCGACAGATTTGCGTTGAACTTTTGACGAAAATTAAGCTAAATTCGCCGAATAAGCTAAATTCACCGAATAAACCGAAGGTCGACTTGTTAAGGTACATTGCTGCCATAAACAAACTACTTGACAGATCGCGCTTAACTCTTAAAAGACTGTGGTAAAAAATCCGTTTGCGCGCGGTGATGTAACATCGTGTTACCACAAGTAAAAGACGGAATATTCTTGAGTTCGGACATACTGTTTAATAATTCCTTTTCCATAATTTATGCGAATAAACATATAATTTAGCCTAGTTATAGCAAAATAAATTAAAAATAACAAATACGCCGATCATGTAACGCGCGTGCGTCCCCCATCACTGTCATCAACCGACTGAAGACTGAATCTGTTTTAGACAGCACCCGCCGCAGAACAGCGTCGCTGTCTTCCTTGTTATGACTTCTATCTGCGTGCTCTCTCTTGTATAAGGTATCTGTATATAGATGTGTTGCTGAATTAGCGGACATTCATTCTTCGCGTGGCAAGGATAAATATTTTTTTGTATTAACATTCAGCATAGTTAAACAAATTTTACATTCCAAATCGGGTGTGAAAATGTCCAATTGAAGATTACAAAAAATACAAATTCATTATTTAAAAAAATAAGAGAGATATATCAAGTTTTGTGTCCCATGTCGACTAGTGTGACATCAAGCCACACAAGAGTTAACCACTCTATGTTATTTTATCATGTGTAAAATGAGCCTAATAGTGAATTATTTGGGGAAAAGGTTGACTGCCCCAGAAAGAGACGATACCCCGAAACCAGTTGAACAATAAAATAAAAATCTCCACGCACGACGACACCCCTCCTCTTTCCACGGATAATTGTGTATATAGGAGTATGGAGCACAGACTAGGCGCAGCAACAGGTAGGGTCGCCCGGTTGGGGTTATTGTACGGGACCCTTATTAGAAGTCCGTGGGGTAGCTCTGATAATCATACGGCATACGGTACCAACTTGGGTAAGAATGGGCCTTCTTAATTTAGTTGAGAAGAAAATTTCAACCAGAAAAACGAACAAATATGCGAAGAGCGTATCGAGAGCACGGTAAATATGAGCAGTATGTAATTTTAAGGGTTTTAAAATATCTAAATGTTTATGTAAATATCAAAATATCCAATTTGCACTTTTATTTTCATTTTCATTGGTATGTTTTTTCTTCTTAAGGTTGGTAGGACTGTCATAGACAAACGTGTTAATTTTTAGCGCGATCCGTCATGTAGTTTGTTTATAGCTAAAACTAAATATCTGACATTTTGTATAAATAATAGTTCACTACTAAGCAATACGCTTAATCTAGGAATTTATTGTGATAAAAAACACCAACTTCTGCAACGGGTAGATCCCATAAAATACTTTGGTGTTATCATTGATAGGAATTTGCTATGAGAGGCTCAGGTCCAGTCACTGAACTCTTGGTTGAGAAAGCTGTGCCATCTATTCTGCTCTCTTAGAGACATTCTGGATATTGACACTCTCAAAAGTGTGTACTTTGCTCTGTTTCGATCCACGGCAACA